>NW_022475341.1:0-116243 GCF_009193585.1 Aspergillus caelatus | reverse complement strand
GCGCATCTGGATTACCCCAGCGTAGACCATTGATGGGGAGATGAACGTATGATGTAGTACAGCTGGAATGACACGAATGCCCCGGCCTCGAGGGAGATTGACGTTTCGACCAGCGACCCCGTGGCTGGCATGGCATGCTTACTTACTCCATCCAAAGTGACTAAGGAACATACCAGCCTGCCAGGAAATGTTATGTTTGGCGGTGAGGGAGAAGAAAACGCTGCAGCCGCTTGACCGCCTCGTCGAGTGTGTCTGTAAGGTTTGTCCTTGCAGTAGGTGGTTGCGTGTCTCAACTGCCTGTATGCACTTCATAAAAGACTTCAACTATGAATTGGTCAAGGGTCGGGTTGGCATCGTCCACGGGTCCTCAAGGATAATCGTTCTACCCCATCCGGACGAACTCGATTGGCCTCAGGTCATGCCCCGGTGAGGATCACGCGATCGATCCTCGAAAGTCCCCAACATCCCTTCCGATGACCCGTTGTTGTTGGTCAACCAAACTAAGTACCAGTACAATCTACTATTCCTACTCCGACTCGGACTCGTGACTCTTCTGTCTGAAAGATTTATAACAGGTGTTCTTTTATCTTCGATTGAGTTGAGTTTCTGGGTTGATCCCCGGGGATATCTTCCGTTCTTTCCATCCGTCTCGGTTGTCCCGGCTGAGGAATCGTTCTACAATGAGCTCACTGTGTAATCTGGCCACCTCATCATCATAAATTGGTGGCAGGTGTGGATGATTACCCTTTCTTGGGTCGATGGTTGGAACCCCCTGATTGGCATGAATGAGCTGATTAGATTGAGGCATAATCTCGTAGACTAGTGTAACGACGATTCCCATGGTGATAGCATAATCGGGCCCAACCCCAATGTTGAGATAGGAAACCTAATCGGTTGCTATCAGTTGCAACTCTAATAACTGGAGATGGACTCTCTCCATGTTTTGAAGTGGAGGGGGAGGGGGGGTGTTTGTTATCGCTGGCTATGACGGTAGATAATAGTGATAAGCCACGCTTTCCCAGTCGATGATATCAGAGATGGGGTATGGATAACGTTCCCTATCTCGTTTGATTAATCCCGGCAATCATCTAATCTGAAAGGAGGGGGGAATGATAGAGAACCCACCAACCAAGGAGATGACCAGCCATTGCCAAGATAGCAACATCAACAAAGTACATACATCAGATATACATTCAGGGATCGACCAACTAATGTTGGTCCATCCATGACACTCGTTGCCTCTTTGATTCGAAGAAGTATCACTACTTTATTTACCCCGCACGATCTTCCCGGAGGCTTGGTTGTGTTCACAATTCCTCCGACAGACCAAGTCGCGTCTGGAAATCTCCCGGTGGTTGCTTTTGCCCTCGAGACTTCAGTATTTCCATTCCAGCTACTTGCTTCCATTCCCCGGCGCAGGCGCAATCAGCTCTGGGTAAGATTACCGAGTTTATCGAGTTTACCGACACCGTACGTGGCTGCGGTAACGGAGATCCACTTTTGAGTTCCCCAGATTTCCTGGGGGCACATGACCAACTTCCATGAGGAAGTCAATTTGTGGTCTGATTATTTGGTCTGTGATCCCTCAATCGCATGGTCTTTTGTCCTTCCCTATACGTGGGGTGGGACTAGTACTACTAGTCACTAAGGGACCCCGGTACGAGAGGGAGTGTTCGCCATGTCGACCCCCCGTACGCCTGAGTGGATACGGAGAAACGCCCCCTACAAATCCCTAATCGGAAATCTGTTCCACCCTGGCGACTCTTTTACATCAACAACAATGAGAATTACGAATCTATCTTACCCCTCAGGAAAGGGAAAAAAAAAAAAAAAAAAAAAAGTGAAAAAAAAGGCAAAGGTTCATGCAGCAAGAACCAAATAAACTGCTCATCTGCCTGTGGCGCTTGCAAAAGATCCCCACAGAAGATGTGCGTCTACACGGCACATCGGTACAGATCATCTACCGCGCATATCATATGTAAGTGGTCTTTACCCCCTTGCCTGCCACCTCTGCATGTATCCTGTATGTGTGCACCGAGGTTTGAGGGGGAAGATCGTAGAATTATTCAAAGAGGAGTTCGCCACCTCCAGCTATCGATAATAGTCTACTAGTGGTTTAGATTATATATTTCTCGGGGAAATTGAGTTTATAGACAGCTCTCTTTCTCTCTCTTTCTATCGCCGAAGGAAATACCTCAACCATGGTCACGAGACCACTTGTCTTGTCCCCCATCTTCCAGAAAAAAAAAAAAAAAAACAGTTAGATCACCATTATGAAACATGCTCAAAGTCCAGACACAAGACACAAGGGGGGTGAGGGGATTTCGTCGCGTTTGACTCGACTCCAATTGCACCGATCTTGAATCACAGCGATACGCCCAACCACCCCCTGCATGGATTTACTTGATTCCATCATAGATGAGACCCTCCAATACCCCACTACCCTGCGCCTACCTACTGTCTGCCTTCAACCGTTTTGCATTCTACTGTCGTTAGCCTTTGCTTTCCCCTTCCATGTCGTGAAATTTCTAGTGGGCTGTGCATTAGTGCCTGGAACACTGTATGCACACTGTACACGCCCACATCGCCAGAATGTAATGTACATACCAAGGAATATCCCCCGAATCGCCTGTTTTCAGCGACATGCAGACCTAGAGCTAAAGCAACCTTTTGCCGCTGGATGTGGTTTTTTTTCTCATGGATCCCACTGGATATGGTGTTTGCTTTTGTGTTGCTGACGCTGCATATCGGGTGGGGACCTGATCCCCAGCTAGAACTTTTTAGCGCATCCCTTTGAGAAATCCTGATAGAGGATACCGTTAAGCGCCCTGTTTGTTGAGGGTTTGGAATTTTTATCGCTGTCTTTTCTATTTTTATTCGGGTTGTATGTTGTGGATTGTAGAATATAGAAGGAAGTACGTATGCATCGTCAGCAGATACCCACTCGATTGATACCAACATGGTCTGTAGAACTGGTCCGGTACTACGGGTAAAATATATCCAACATGGACTTTTTGATGCAGAATCATCGGTCGGTTGGTTATAGTATCGCGCTAATTGAAAGATGTGCGCAGCTACGTGTCCTTCTTAGAAAAAGCTTCGTCATGGAAAGTGACTAGTTCTTGTTATGTATGTAGTTATGATAGTAATTGTCCGGAGTCTCCGTCTGTTGTTTGCATAAACCTGTAGATCGGTGGTAGGGCTTTTCTCTTCGGAGTGTAAAGGATTAACATCGATTTCTTGTAGATATATTGTATGTAACACAGACTCGACCAGTATCACGGATGATGTCTAGAATGGTTTATAAGCTATCCATGGTATCCATGAAGATATATATATATATATTTGTGGCAGGGTTTACTTGTATATATGCCTAATGGGCATTCACGTACAAAGCGACAAATAGCCCTTCTACGATCAGATCCACACATCTGGAAGAGAGTAAAAACTACTGTTAACTCCCGCTCCCAAGGGATGGAAAGGCATGGAGACAGAAAGAAAACGACAGGCGTAGAGTAGACATTAACAGCGAAACTACCAAAGCGTATTATGGCTCTCATCAATTGTGGTCGAAGCCATTGACTCCTCGGGTATACCTCAGCTTTGCAACAAACACTGACGCATCGGTTGCTGCGAAGTCGTCAAGCCAATTCTTTTCCCATAGTCCTGTAATTCATACTTAGGAAATTGCACACTGGGGCCAGACTGATA
This sequence comes from Aspergillus caelatus, assembly GCF_009193585.1. NCBI lineage: Eukaryota > Fungi > Ascomycota > Eurotiomycetes > Eurotiales > Aspergillaceae > Aspergillus > Aspergillus caelatus. Next base: position 112,532 of record NW_022475341.1, on the reverse strand, counting down.
GTCGCTCCACTGAAAAGTCCAAAGTAACCTGCGTAATAGGCCCGAACCGCTGAGTCCTGCTGGACTCTGTAGCACGGATAATATAGCTCAGGGAATCCATTTACAAGAAAGAAGGCTTTCCAGTACCAAGTTTATTTCAACTCTCTACGACTCCTTTTCGTCACCTTCTCCACTAAGCACTCATTCACCGGCGTCCTCACCCCAACCTCCCCCCCCCTCTTCACCCAATACCCATTAATGAACCTCACCTCCGTCTCGCGTCCAGCCCTCAAATCCCACACCATCGAACACGTCGTCTCAGCAGTCTTAGTGAGAATCGCATTCACTGTCGCCTCCAACCTATCCACAGCAAACCGCTCCTCTACACCCGGAACATCCCTCAATTCTGGCAACGCAAGCACGACATTCGAGATCTCCGTGAGAATCTCCCTCCGCGTGTCGGGGAGAGTAAAAAGAAAACCATTCTTCGCATCATTCAAGGCGCAAAGAGGGTTACAGAAGGCGTTGACGGCTAGTTTCTCAAGCTGGATCTGCAGGACTTTGGTGTAGGGGTAGGATGTTGCGTTTAGCCGCGGCGATAGGGGGAGATTATCGAGGAGGTATGAACTTGAAAACTCCTGGGGATGGGGTGCTTCTTCTGAGCGGGGAACTAATCCCAAGGACATCGCTGCGAAGCCGGTGTGCGTGACGTCGAATGGCCGATTGAGCGTTACGCCGTGCGAGATGACTCCTATTATGTAGTTGGGTCGTGTCTGGGGGTCAGGGAATAATGATTCGTTGACTTCGTCGATCATACCGCTGCCGTTTTGGAGGAATAGGATGGTGGATTTGGCGTCTAGGCGGTGCTTCAGGGGCTGTAGTGCTGAAACGGTTTGTGTTGCTTTGACGCTGATGATGAGGTGGGAGATGCTGCTGTTTATGGCTTCCGACGAGGGTGATGAAGGCTCGGGATACCATCCATTTGTTCGATGTACCTCCAGGTCATAGCCGCTGTACCCTATTTGGGACCCTTCTCGTGTTGTAAGTAGAATTTGGTTTCCGTTCTCCTGATATCCACCTAGCAGCGATTCGCGGTGAAGAAGGAGAGTGACGGAGGGCCTGCTGGGGATTTCGGACAGACCATGGGCGGTAAAGGTGCCGATACTTCCAAGCCCGAGGACATGAATCCTTGATGATGACTCTGTATGAGACATAGAAAAGGATCGTGCCATTAAATGGTTGATCTTTGAAACTGGTCGGGATAAAGGCGATGTCAAGAGCCCGTACTTGACACAGAACAATCGCATTGAGAGTGGGATGATAACAAATTCGATTTTCCAGACATTCCGTTCAGCAGGCTAGCGAAACCCCAATTGCGATGTATAAGTTATATATACAATCATCGAAACCTATAGGGCGTGCATAGGGTGTATAGGACTGTCTTTAAGCACTTCGATTCGGGTTGGTTACCCGATGCAGAATGTGCCGGCCGCGCCCTACGCCCTACGCCTCTCGGCATAACAACTTCGGCATTCATCTCTGCGCGGCGGAGAGAATTTATGTTAGACTCGAAGCGATCTACTACTAATTCTCAGCAGTTCCATGATAGAGACGAAGTGGTGCCTCTGCCAATCACGTCTGAGTTGGTTTAAAATTTCAACCGCCGCCTTACACCTTACGCCTTGCCCTGGACGCCCGTTTCAATATCTGCTGTGTCTTCCCAGTCTCGGTTGACGCACGAAATATGTTCTACCACCAGAGAATGAAGTGTTTCCATCACTCAATAGTACCTGAAGCGATCATGGGCAGCGATCCAAGTATGTTGTTGGCTGTGCCTTCTTTGACCCTCTCGAAGGCGTCACTAGTATAAGTCGCAGTTGTTTCCATTGAGATGGGTTGTTAGTCCTAAGTACTTCTTAATTTCTTTTTGTGTCATAGGTTTATGAATACTACATGCCATGATCGCCTTTGCCCACTGGGATGTCTCTCGATGAGCTTCTTCTACCTCTGTTAGTTCACCGCTTGACTAATGGACAGCCTTTTCGCCCGTCTAGCCTCAACGAACTTGACGTCTCTAAGCTCCAAAGTCACTCGAACTGATGAACCGAGCCGGTCTCTACAGATGATACCCCAGGATAAGCCACCCACAAGATATTTATGGATCAAATGGTCCGGTCTGCAGTATCCGGATGAGAGGTGCCAGAGATCATACCCCATGGATCTCTGTTGCTTGCAGTCGTCCGCGGGTGTATTGCATCGTGCCACATCGTGCTTGAAGCATGAAGGCCTACCGGGGTTATGGTGGATTTGGAGAGCTGCAGAAGGAAAGCTACAGTTGGTTACACCATTGAACAAACACACCATAGAGCCCGGTGTTACAAGACAATCCGTGCTCGACTTAGCACGCGAGAGGCTCTCTGCCATTTCTCCTCATTGGATGGGTGCCGAGCTGGTGGAGGCCCTAAAACGCAGGGTGGGTACTGACCATCGAATCGACTAAATGTTAGTATGTCTCTATGCTTCAGCAGTGGGCGACCGATATCATGTACTGAGCTGAGTATATGGACAGGCGCGTGATAGACGAAGGTCATGTATGTAGTGACCCACTGTAGAGGGTGTGGCGGATACAGCGGAAGGGGAAGAGGGTGAAGGATGGAGGACTATAACAACACATAAATAGTTTGAACTTAACATCGTACAGTACTTCAGTGAAAGGTGAGCAGATTAATTCATCCCCCCCATACCAGTTTGAGGAGTGTCTTCCAGGTGGTGATCTACCCCTCCAGATCTGGGCTCGATATTGTTCCCTTCCGCACAGTGTAGATGTCGAAATGCAGAAAGCCATTCCGGGTTATCAGCGATAGTCTGATTCCACGAGTCCTCGGAGTCGTAAAGAACTCGTCTTGCTTCCTGTTGAAACATATCATCTGTAGGCATAACACCCTGCTTTATTTTCTCTTGAGCATAGCGGCTTAAATGCAGTGTAAGAACCTGGGTAAAGGAGCTAAGCTCCGACATGGAAATGTTCTGCTTAGCGGCAGCCTCTGCTTTGGCATCTTCGGCAACTTTGTCCGGGTTCGCTTTCTGCTCTTCAGTGAGATAATGGGCGCGCGATGAGATCTGCGCAAAATGATCCTGGACGTGTGTGTTGGTCGCAGAAAATGGAATTTGACTCTGAGACTCCTCGGCTATCAGATAAGGGGGTAAAGAGTTCGTAACCTGCGCAGCAATGGAGGGTGGAAATCCGTGATCGCCTTTCCAATCTTTCATTGTAGTATTTTTCCGGAAATGTTCAGCCAAGTGGTCAACTCGTTGTTCCCAAGTATCCATACTGTGATCACAGAACCCGCAACGTGACGGGACAGCAGAATGAGAGATCTTCCAATCGTCGATGAGAGGCAAAGTGTCGACATTATGCACGAGGCGCAGATGTTGCACTAGATGATCCTTACGACGAAAGGAGCGTCGCTTATCAGAGTCACCGTGACATACGTTATGGTTATGTTGATCGAGGTGTGCTGCACTAGGATCTAGTGCGTTACAAAACGCACAGTGTTGTCTTCCTGTCATTCCTGAGAAGACGGTGGTCCCATGGGGAGCGCAATACCAGGCCTCTAGGTTCAGATGCAGAGACTTCTCATGCCGAGCCCAGTCATATCTGCTCCTGAATTTATCACAACAGAACGTACAGCAAAATCGCCGAGGCTTATCAGTTTTTTCCCGTGCCCGTACGGTATTTTTGCTGGCCCGACCTTTAGAGATACGGCTCAAAGGATCATCTGACGGAGAGTGTGATAGAGCGGAGCCGAAAGAAGCATTTGATGAACCACTAGATTCACCGCTTGTTGCGGACGGAGCTCGCCTATAATGGCGGAATGCATTGTGCCCTGTGTTGCGTGTATCCGGGTGGCTGCTCCTCTGAGTCGACCGCTGGGTTGGTGCTTTCTTCAACGCGTCCAGAATGGCTGATATAGACGCCGGCTCATCCTCTGGTGGAGATTCACGCCATCTCTCCATGGGATCCATTGCATTCGCATTGGGGATAAAAATTGGGCCGCTCTGTTGATGCTCCTGTCGGATCAAATAGCGACTCCTGCGCCGGGGGAGGCCAGTACGAGCGCTGGAGGGTATATTGGTTTGTTCAGATACGCCTTGGCTGAAACCTGGCTTAGCAGGCTCATATACCCGAGCACTAACGCCTGGTTCAGTAGCCGAAGTGCCGTCAGCTATGGTGCTCGAGACCTCAGGAAGGAGACTGTGTAGTCGTTGGAGGTCTGAATCAGTAGGCAACCACGCACTACTGTCAATAAAGTCATCCCCAGATGACACTAGTTGATTTTCTCTGTCCAGACCATGATCTAGAAAAGTGGTTTGTGGTGTTAACTGTTGACCAAGTTGTTGATCGGTCTCCAGTAAGTTCACAGGACACAGCTCAGATGGTGGCGGTATCAAAGGGAAAGAGAAGTCAAACAAGCTTGGATCCAAGGCCAAATCCACTATAGAAAACAGTGAGTTAATGACTCTTGTCTTCTGTAGGCGGACTTAAACTGACCGTCATCTCCTATGTCACTCACCGTGAGCGAGTTGACATCCTCCCGCTCACCAGGGCGATTCCTATGCGACATTATATTCCAGCACTAGGCCCTTCTTTTGATAAGACAATCTACTACCTACTTAGTTTGACTTCATGTATCAGCCGGGGCAATGTTGCTCTTGAGTGGCGTCCATCAAACGCAGATATTCGGAACAGTTCCTTCATTCACCGCCTTCCTGTCACGGAATCACCACGTGCATCATGATAAGTTCTCCTTAAGAGTGAACAGGCTTCGATACTAATATTTCCTCAACTATATTGTGATTTCTGATAAATGTATCTGTATGGAGGCATTGGGAATCTCGCATTGTATTATAAATTTTGTCGATAAGTTATGATCGCATACCACCTTCGCAAAAGAGCCAGATGATATGTATAGATTAGTAATTGTGTTGGTGGCTAACTTAGGGCTTGAGAATTGGGCACATAATTGCGTCAAGCTTTACCCTAAACAATGAAAAATGCAGGTCTATACTATACTCTTGATTCATGACCCTCCCAGAGACATAGGACGATTTCCCAAGTTTCAATGTCATTGACTTTAGCAATTCCAGGCAACCTAAGACATGGCTATCAGGTATTGGCAGATATGGAGATAAAGCACAGGTCATGGAAGGTCGACGCGAAGAATTCTTGTTCCAGGTTTGCTGATGCTTAGCACAATAAGCAACAAATCACGCATCTGCCTCCCTTTCCCTGATCGATGATGGGGTGGTTTCAGTGTGAACAACAATCCAGTACTAAAATCCACATCGTGTCATTTCAACGGGATCCCCCGATCAACGCTAGTACACCTAGAACCTATGGTGATAAGCGATCTATCGCTTGGACCTGCCCAGACTCTGAAGATCGAGGAGGCGATTTCATATGGTATCTATTCTAATTGGTCTCTCTCATCGACATTCCTCCCCCTCCCCCCAAAAACCATAGCAATATGCTCGAACCTGGGGTAGAGCCTCTGCTCAATGCGCTCCACTCATTACTGTTATCGGACTGTGGATAATAGATAATGGACGGTAGATAACCAGGTGTTTCGGTAATATCTTGATGAAGCTTGTACCAATTAACCTAAGTATAAAGATCCAACACTTTCGATGATAATGCGGTCATCAAGTCGCAACACTCAATTCCTCTGCTTTGTGGTCTTTCACAATGCTGTTCTCCCAAGACCGAGACCTCGACGTGCCCGGAACCGAGCTACTAGTTGACATCCAGCATAATTTGGATGTCGCTCATGATGGCTCGGACATCATCTTGTTGCCGCGTCCCACAGCCTGCGAGGGTGACCCACTGAACTGGTCGAGATGGAAGAAATACTGGCATCTTCTTCTTATCTCAATCTATGCTTGCGTTTTCTCGTTTGGTGAGAATAACACGGGTGACGCCTACACGACCATTGTAGAAATGACTGGATCAACGATGACGATCATGAACGGCGGGGGTGCCCTCAACTATCTATTATTAGGTCTGGTAAACATTTTCTGGATCCCCGCCGCCATGAAGATTGGTCGGCGATTCTGCTTCCTCGCGACATTGTTGCTCTGCATTGGCTCATCACTCTGGATGGGTGCCTTCCATACCGCAGGGGAATGGTTCGGTAGCAACATTCTCAACGGACTTGGGACCTCGGCCTACGAAGCAGTCATTCAGCTTGTTGTCTTCGATTTATTCTTCGACCACCAGCGCGGTCGTATGCTAGGAGTTTACATTTTTGCTCAGCAGCTAGGTTCGATTATTGGCCTGGTTGCTGGTGGCTATATCTCTGATGGACCAGGTTGGCGCTGGGCGCAATGGGTTGTGTCTATTGCTGAGGGCATTTTAATCATCGCCTTCTTCTTCACCTTCGAGGAAACGATGTTTCCCCGGTTCCTCTTCACCTCCTCCCACACACGTCCGACGAACAAGGCCACAATACTAGCCCAGTCAGATGCTGCCCCAGAGGATGAGGCAGCAACAACGAAGGGGAAGGGACCAGTCATCGCGGATAATGCCAGTGTTGAAGAAGGTACAGCTTTCTATACACCAGAACCTTCTCAGTTCCCCAAGCGGACGTGTCGGGAGAAACTCAGGCTGTGGGTTTACTATCCGCAAGATCACACATCATATTGGACGTACTTCAAGCGGCCATTCTTCTTGTTAGGATTTCCCAACATTGTCATCGTATGTACCTGACTCACTTGTGCGACTTGGTGCAGTTGGGCTTGAACACAGTTGCTAATTGAAAAATCCCAGGCCGGGGTTATTTTTGCATTTGGCTGCACCTCGGGTATCGTCACCAATAACACCATCTCGGAAACACTATCAGCTCCTCCATACAATTTCACCGATGGTCAGACGGGCCTCGTGTACATCTCCGCCCTAGTCGGCAGTGTTATCGGTTACTTCACCAGTGTTTTGGGTGACAAGATTGTAATCTACCTCGCCCGACGAAAGGATGGTATCAAAGAGCCCGAAATGCGTTTGTGGGCGCTGGTCCCATGCTTCTTCTATGCCGGACTGGGGTATGAGATATATGGCTGGGGAGCTGAGGCAGGCTCACACTGGATTACACTTGCGGTGGGCATTGGAAGCATGATTGCGCAACAGGTGGCTGCAACCTCTACTGTAAGTTCTCGTGGGGGTCTATTGGCCCTGTTATACCTAGTAACCGTGATGACAGGCAACGGCGTACGCAATGGAGTGCTTCCCTGGTGTGGGGGGAGAAATTGTTGTCATTCTTGCCATTTGCAGTTCCTTCATCAATTTTACCATTTCGGAGACGACGCAGCCGTTTCTGAATGCTGTGGGGATGGGTTATTTGTTCTTGTTCTACGGTATCTGCGTGGTTCTGTCGTTGGTGGCAGGCATGGCAGTGTATATTTGGGGAAAGAAGTGGAGGAGACGGTGTGCACCGCGGTATTATGAGTTCCTGGCAGAAAGAGGGGGGAATATCTAAAACATTTCATGATGCCTAGAGTACTGTAGTACAGTAATATCTTGATCTGATTAAATATATGTACCTATTAAACTCAACTTTATATAGCGTGTTTCATCTTGCAACATGATCCCCGGGGGCTGCTCCTCCTTGCCTACATTCACACACACACACACACCTGTATGCACCCCAAACACGGCCGCTAGCGTTGACGGTGATGGTATACTACAAGGCGTACTCCCTAGGGTGACGAGTTACTATCTACAAACCGAAAGATTCTGAATTGGAGATAGGCTGGAGATAGGGCCGGCTAAGTCGGCGATACTTAGTTGGACAGCTTACAGGGGTGATAGCCAATAGTAGATGCACTGATGCTAGGGAGTCTTTGTCTATTAGCTGTGGTCCGGGCCGCTTGCTTTACCGATCTTTGTTTTTATATTATTTCGGACCAGGATATCACCAATAGGTGCTCCGCGGTGGCCCAGATAGAATATGGTGTGCTGCAGGGATGTACTGAGGCTGCGCTCATGAGTAGTCCTTTGGGGTATCCAAGGGCACCCGCCCTTTGTCTCACAACATTCTGCTAAGTCCACAATTCATTCTGTTGCGATTCTACGCAGTCTTATTCTGTTGGCCGCGAAATTGTCCCGGTAAGATTAGTCTTGTTGACAGCAGCCGCGGAGACTGGCAATACCAGTTATCTGTATAGTATGGCAGAAAATGGCGAAAAGGTTATCCAAAGCGACAGACCCTGATATCCAGGTAATTCCAATCAAGGAAGCATTAGAGGATAGCAATGAACCAATGAATTTCCGGCCGTGGCAGCAGCTGCCCGTGTTTTTTGCGATGGGACTTGGGATCTTCATATTAGGGCTTGCAAGTATTAGCGTCGCGGTCTGCAACACGTCAACTGACCCGCAGGGCTACAGGACAATACCATCGTGGGTACAGCAGCTCCCACCTTGACCAATGAATGGGATTCATTGACCGATATTGGATGGTATGGCTCAGCATGTAGGTGATATAGAGCAGTAATTTAGGGCTCTATATAGTCGGCTCTTGATCATTAGCTGATGAGAATCATAGACCGACTTACAACATGTTCAACGCAGTTTCTTTTTGAAAAGCTGTACGAGAAGTTCTGTGTGAAATGGGTTCTTGTTATGGCGGTGGCCATCCTTGAAATCGGGTCCATTGTGTCTGCCTCGGCACCGAGTTCAGCTACATTCATTGTCGGAAGGGCCATCGCTGGCTGTGGCTCCTCTGGGATTCTTAACGGAGTTTTAATGTCAGTTCTACCCCTCTTGATCTAGCTAACCATGTTTTGAATACTGATTACTCGTATGTCAGTGCAATTTCTCATACAGTTCCGCTTCGCTGGAGGCCAATATGCAATAGCACCGTCGGAGGCCTTGAGTGCATTGCAATGGTCGTCGCACCTGTAATTGGGGGTGCCCTTACAACATATGTCACATGGAGATGGTGGTGAGTAATGCAAATATTGTGCGGGAGGACCGGTTTCTGACACTTCTTGTGATGTGATAGTTTCTGGCTCAACCTCCCTGTGGGTGGGTTCACGATGATTGTGATTATCTTCCTCTTCAAGAACCCAGAGTGTCAGAAATTTACCGATGAACCATTCTTCACCAAAATCAAGCAGCTCAACATTATGAGCCTTCTCATATTCACTGGAAGCGTTGTTTGTATCCTGCTAGCACTCCAATGGGGTGGCACTACGTACAGTTGGAGCAGCGGTAGGGTCATCGCTCCCCTGGTGGTCGCCGCAGTATCGTTTGGAGGCTTCATTGCTTTCGAGGTGCTGCAGAAAGATGCCGCTACAATTCCTAGATCTGTGATACTCAACAGAACCGCCGGACTATGCTTAGTATACGCCTTCTGTTCATCGGCGGCCTTTAACGTTACAGATTACTTTGTAAGTCACCTGACCGTGTGCCATTCACGATAGCGAACTAGCCATGGCTAACATATACCTTAAAGCTGCCGATCTGGTTTTTCAAGCGATCAAGGGTGCCACAGCAGCTGAGTCTGGACTAATGCTCCTTCCATCTATTATTGGTCTTTCTATTGCCGCAATCAGCTCGGGTTTCATCGTCTCGGCCATAGGATATTATATACCTCTCATGCTGCTTGGTTCAACAATGATGGCTATTGGATTCGGGTTCCTAACAAGCTTCACACCAAGAACCACAGATTCTGCCTGGATCGGCTGGCAGGTCATGCTTAGTATCGGCATCGGCCTAGCGTTCCCCCAACCCTGGTCGGCGACTCAGACGGCGCTTGACGCGAAGGATATCCCCGTTGGTATCGCGGCGGTTGGCTTCTCTATTAGCATTGGTGCCGCAATTTCCATTTCCGTGTCGCAGAATATTTTCACAAACCTCCTTCGAGAGGGTTTATCTAGTGTCCCCGATCTATGACGTTGGCAATGTCATAAAGCAGGGAGCGACGGGTTTTCTGAAGATTGTACCTGCATCAGAGAAGGAACGGGTAATTGATATCAACAACTTTGCCGTCACAAGGGCTTTCTGGGCCGGTGTCGCTGCAGCCTGTGTGGGGTTAGTGGCTGCACTATGTATGAAGTGGAATTCTATGAAGGAGCTAAGAAGAAGGGTATAGTGGAGGAGTAATTGAGATATGTTTACGCTTTACCGCGAGATCGTAGTATCTAAAGATGATATCTGACTTTAAAATAACGATAAGCATTGATAACATCACATGACCCACCGGTGATTGGCTCGTCGGAGTTCGGCGCCTCCACTCCGGCAGAAATCCAATGAATCAGTCAATCATAGGAAAAGATCGCGATATCAGATTCATCTCTGGCGTCGAAATTATGAACTGGCATCCAGGTTTCCTGCGGTAATCCCGGCTGAGGCTATTCCTCCTGCCCAATCATGCACAATGAGCAAGCGCTCGTACCAAGAGTCATTCTCTCCCGGTGGCTCGCAGCCGCCGGAGCATATCGATAACAGTCATAATGGTTTATTACCTATCAATGACCTCCTCTCACCAACGCAAGATCAGCCACAGTCGGCAGGCTCTAGCAAAAAGCCTCGGAATTTTATTGCCACAGTAGTAAGTCTTCCTTGACGTCTCTAGCTGTGACATTATGTTCCAATTTTTAACCCGTACAATAGGCATGCGAAACATGCAGGCTCAAAAAGACCCGATGCGACGAATCCCGTCCAAAATGTGGTCTGTGCAAGTCCCTCGGTCTAGAGTGCGTCTACAACGAACGCAAATCGTCCAAGTATGTAACTTCTATAGCGCATTAGTTACCAATTGCTTTTCTCACTAACATTCTGCAGGCGAGACCATTCGCTCAGTTTGATTATGAGCACTCTCCATAGAATGGAGACCAAATTAGAAACTCTTCCGTCTTCCATCTGTAATGATTTACAGTCACGTCAGAGGCCCATCCCTCGAACTATTGATAGCCCATTAGATACGAGCACCCCGGGCCGCAGCAGTCAGGGTATCAACGTCCGAACGTCTGTTACGAATCCCCTGGCACAGGGCCTTACTCCTGACGCTATAGAACACGACGATTTTGAATTTGATGAGCATCAGAAAGCGACAAATTCGAACGGACTAATCTCAATTTCCTTCAGTCAGCATGGGGTGATTCTCTGGCCAGGGGCCCGGGATATCCTCCCCAAGAGACTACTTGAAGCTCATGAAAGACTAGGGAAGAACTATGTTATCGACATGGAGGCCAAAAGACCTCAGCTGCCCATGTACATTTGTCCATATCCTCCACAGGCTGGTGATGACTGGCTAGAGGCACTTCCGCTGGCAATGATTAAAGGTCTTTCCGATGCTTTTTTTGCCACCTTCAATCCTTTTACACCAATTATGGATAAGAATTTCTACTTTGCCTTCACGATCTGGGCAGCAATTGAGAGCGGATTCGGCTACACAATAGAAAGCTGCCTAGTCCTGAATATTTTAGCATTAGGTTGTCATGCTGTTCAAGCTCATCAAGAAGGGAATTATCCACTACCCGGTACCCGGAGTAATCATTTTGAACCGCCAGATTGGATGGCGGTGATCCATGAAGAGCCGTTGGGCCTACGTTTTTTCAATGAGGCACGTCGACGCATTGGTTTCTTGATGTGCGACAACGACCTCCAGAGTTGTCAATTTTATATGCTGTCATCGTACGCGACCCATTTCTTTACTAATCCAGGTTATTGGCTAATCAGAGAAATAGTGTCTACTATAGCCAAATCCTCCGTCCGATGGATGCGTGGGCTATGATTCACCGCGCTGCTACGTGTTGTCTTCAAATGCTGACCAAGTGAGTCCATCGGCTTTATTATCACTCTGCGCTTCGCTAATCAATACCTCTAGCCACGACGTCAATTTCGATGAATGGGAGGGTGATATGAAATCCCGCGTATACTGGAACTGCTTAATGAACGAGACCATCCTAGTGCAAGAACTGCATCTCCCTCCTAGTGGCCTCGCCCGACTCGAGGAATTTGTGCCCATTCCAAAATTCATCACCTTCGAAACTGTGGGCTTGGTACCCCCTCGATCCTCCTTGCAAGAGCTAGACGACTCCTTCTTCCAATACCATTTCCTCGCGCAGGTCGCCCACCGCATCATCCTCACTCGCATCCGCCACTCGTTGTACTTCTACTGTAAGCCACCTATCACTCCAGCCCACACTGAATCCAATATCAAAACTAACAGTGCAAACAACACACACACACAGCCGACTCAGGGACCTTCCCACTTCCAGCTATCAACGCAGAGCTCCACCACCAACTCGAGCAATGGCGTCTCAACCTCCCACCTGCCATCCAATTCCAAGATACCCACACAACCACCCCAGCAAATGCCAACAACGCAACCACCACAACCCCCATTACGTCTCCGTCAACACCCATCTCCCCCCTCCCTCTAGACCCTAACCGGCCCCTCTCCCCAGCAACCGCCGTCTCAGAAGCAATGCTCCGCGGCCGCTTCAAGATCGCCAAATTCCACATCGGTCGTCCATACCTCTACAAAGCCCTCCGTATCCCCGCTTCCCTCTCAGAAGACGACCTCGAACAAGTTCGCAGCGGCCTCCAAAACGCCATGAACTGGCCCGTCGTCGGCGGCATCTTTCAAAACATGAAAAGTTGTATTCCTATCAAATTTGCCTTTTGTTCTCAGTATGTCTCCCTTTCTTTCCCCTAGCTCTTCTCGAACAACGTCCAGGTTCATCATAGTGAACTATCCAGACTGATTCGATGTAGATTCTTCGGCCAGGTCCTCCTTTTCTATTGTATCTCCCACTCCCCTGACGCCCGGCTGCGGAGTACGCTCCCCCCGGACTGGGAGCGCTGGAGCCAGGAAATGCTGCAGTTCTTGGAAGATTGTGCGCCTTTTAGTCCTGCTGTTGCCAAGGATTTGGAACTTTTGAGGCTTTTATGATTACTACCACCCCCCTCTCTTTTTTTACTGTTCGTTCGAATTTTTTTGATGGTTTACTGTCTTGGATATAATAGGTTTGGGTGGTTAGTTGGTTTACATGTAAACTATCGTCTGCTTTTCTTTTACTTATATAGAATAATGTTCAATGTCAATGTCTGGGTTACGTACGTATATGAGGACGTCTGGATTGGGGTGGGATATATTCTAACAACTTGTAAGGCAAATGGTATAAACATATCGTATTCTTTCATACGGAAGTCGTTGGAACGACTCCCGTCAAATCGGAAAGAGAAACGCTCCAGGATTAAACTCATTAATAAAACGATAGCGGCACAAGCGAAGTGGGAATAGCATGTAAACCTTGCTCTCACAATGCCCAGTCGTCTGCCGCGTCAGAGGCCGTTATGAATGGCTTATCGATATGTTTGAGCGCATGGTCTCCGCAGAGGATACTATCTATGAGTCAGCTGCACAATGCTCTTCTTGTTTGGTAGGAGAGAGGGAGGTAATTTACCAAGCCTCTGCTATCAACCCGTCTAATTCTTTGACAATCTCCTCCCGTCGAGATGAACTTATGTCACTTTTGTTTAGCTGCGCTTGCAGATCCCGTATATACTTCTTTTTGCCACCGGCTCCCTCGAGTACTTCCTTTCCCAAACAGTCGCTATGGAAGGCGTGTTGACATGGGAAAACGAAGAATTGGCGACTTAGAACGGGTAGTGAACAAAGCCAACACTTTTCTCCGGGTTCGACGATAGCGTAGCGCATATCCAGAGCCGCAATTTCGGATCGGATCTGTCGCGCTGTATGTGCTGAGTTATCCATTTCCTGGCGCAGGGCGTCAATATGACGAGAGTAATCTTCCAGGGCATTGCATATCTCATCCTTGAAATCATCGATGACAACGAAGTCTGGAAAGAACGGAATCAAGTCTTCGATGTGGAGGAGTTCGCATCGACGAAGGAACTCAATGGCGTCTTTAATGCCGGTTCCAGGTTGTTGAATCCTCTTCTCGGCCACGAGAAGCCATAATTTCTTCCGAAGCTTATCGTTCCCTTCCGGTCTGTCAGCAATGATAGCTGCTAGTTCAATATCTTCATGCTGCAGAGCCAGCTCTACTGCTTGGAGATACTGTCCCATAGCGCTGTAGATATGGATGCATGACTGAAAGCGCTGGTGTTGGATACAAAGACGAAGGGCAAAATCCGCATCATACGGGGGTGGAGATGAAGCTTGTGACTGAAGATAGGTTAAGAGCCCTGCTTCCGAGGAGGAGAGACTCGAAGCATGGATGGAAATGAGTGTGTTATGCACTGCAGGTGATGGCTTCGGGTGGTTGACAATGATAAAATTGAGGTACCGGACAGCTTGGTTCTGGTTAAGCGGAACATTTGACATTTTGTTGTAGTTCAACAGAGCAGGTATCAGTTTCTCGGGTTCAAGGTTCGTCTGCCGCATCAAGATATCGACCAAACCAGTAGCTGCATGGGTCATAAGTACGCTGCTGTATTTGTAGAACACGTCAGGGTCACTTTGTCTTTGGAGAACATTCAAAGCTTCTGGCCATTTCTCGCGTTGGATCCAGTAGGAAAGCACATAGTTGTGATCGCTGACGGCCGTGGCGAAATATAGCAGTTCCTCTTCCCGACCGTGACTACTGATTATGCCGTACACCGTCTTCTTATCGAGGTCCGCCTTATACTTGGTGACGAACTCCTGGAACTCAGAACGGACACTACTGAGTTGGCCTTTGATATCTTCGGTGCTTGTTCCCTCCGCCACTTCCGCGCTGGTGGCTATGTTATCGTCCAGGGAGTTCAATTTGGTCATGAAAACCTCTACCAACCAGCCTGCAACCATTATCCGCTGCATTGACGATGATTTTTTGTAGGTTGATAATTGGCCAAGAAGGTATTTCCGCAAAGCGTCGTGCTCCCCGCCATTAATCAGAGTCAAACATACCTCCTCGAATCCCTTGCTACTCTTACCCCAGACTTTGGCTGCCTCCTGATAACGTCCTTTGCTGGCAAGAAAGTCGCCTGAAGCAGTGGAAACGGCATCCTTTTGTGCGTTGGAGCGTGCGTAATGGAGGGCTTCATCAAACATCTGTTTCTGCAGAAACACCTTCCAGATATCTCTGTCCTCGTCCTCGACTGCGATCTCGAAGATTTCTTGATTCGTGAACAACCAGTAGGTATTTTGTGTAGAATCTGCCAAGAGACCCAGCGTACTCTGTCCCGGTTCCAGTACAGCCTGGTCATAAACAATCTCTTCGTTCATGCGGTTCACGGCAATAACCCTACCCTCAACAAGGGCTAGAATATGCCACTGCGAAAGCGTCATAGCAGTAATAGGGTTCTGAATAAGCCTTTTACCTCCTCGTGCAGATTCAGTAGCTGGGAAGAATGACCGCACAAGCATATTCGCACTCTCAAATGGTTGGTTCACTTTCTCAGAAGAGTAAGGAAGCTGGCCATGATATACACCATGAGAGCTAAGCCAGGCGAACTCCTTCGCGGGGTTACCATCTGCAACGCTTGGTGATATGGCCAGGGTTGAAGGCGCAGCGTTTGAGGCCTTTTGGGTCTCATGCACTAATGGTGTTTCTCGTTGGAAGAGATCGGTATATATGGAGCCTCCACCTTCTCTTCCATGTCTTCCTGTCCGCCCTAGGAAATAAGTCAACTTGCCATGGGTCGTTATCAAGACGCGCCTCTGCTCCGACTGCGTATGAACCAACTCCGCCCAAAGTCCTGTCACCGGCGACGCCTCCGGCACTTTATACACAGCGGTGACGTATCTTTCCTCGCGGCGGTAGAACTCGGTGGAGGGCTCGATATAAGCCTCATATATATGGCCATCGGTAGTTCCTAAAAGTATCTCCCTTGTAGAAGCGGTCGGAAGCGATGGGTTCCAGGCGATACTCTCAATTGAAACTCCCTTCAACCGCGACAGCGGCTTGGGTTGCCTCGACTGAGTGTGAAGATAGTAGTTCTCGCCAAGGGTGGTGGTAATTATTAAGTGGGATGCGGAAGGGTCCAGGAACATGCGACGAATAACTCCTATTTCCGAGGATTTCTTTGGAAGGTCGATGTCTAGAACGGTCGAATTAATATCGCAACGAGGCGGGGACTCGGAGATTCAGCAAGTCACAGGGCACCACATACCGTCGATATCTTCGGGGGCTTCCAAATCAATTCTAAGAATACGATTGGTTGCGAGGGCCAGGATAAGTACATTATTCGCAACTTGCGCAGCGACGAAATCCGCAGCGAGCGGGAACTGGAGCTGAACACGTCGGACATCGAAGAGTGCGGAGTTGGGGGTTTCAGTTAAGTTGCTGGGAGCAACATAACCGTTTGATGCATCCAGCGCCATGATGCGCAAATGGTGACAAAAGGTGCTATATCATAGCGGGTTCCCCGAGAGAGAGGGTCGAGGGGTTGCTAAAGGAGCTTCAAGTTGTGTCAAGCTGTTTGACTGACCGATTGATACCGATAGGGCGGGATGGGGAAGCTAGACAGCTGTTGATGCCTTGGCATGACTCTTCTTGCCTGAGGCATAAAAGGTTCTTGTTCTGTCATACTCCGTAATGAAGCATTCATTATAACACGTCCATTTACCTACTGTGGACCAGTCTACTATGGATAAATACAATGCACCGCACCACATACAGACTTCCTGCCATACAGAATCCCACTCCTACCATCTATTTCTAATGCATTCACTCGTAGTCTATACACAGCAACACCGTCCCGAACTTGCATGACTGAGATAAATAATAAGACAAGTGGCTGGGTATCAAGTGCCTCTTTCTAGAAGTGTGGGATCATGAAAAACATCAATCATGAAAGTGTCAAAGAGTCGTCGTTCACATTATAGAGCACTCCCGCTCCAGCTTTCGCCCACGCTTCTCCCTTTTCTCCTTGGACTTCCCTTTGCTCTTGGTACTGTCCTTTCCGCGTGTAGGACTTTTCTCGTTGGTTTCACTGCTTGCCGACATAGCTCCCTCGCCTGGCGGCATATTCTCAACGGTAAACTCATCATCCTCAGTCGAGAAGCCATCGCTGTTGACCTTATCCCTGCTGCGTCGACCGGTAAAACGTGAGAATGTAGCACTAATTCTGCTTTCGCTAGTTTGACTTCCTGCACGGCTGCCAGGTGCGCTTCTCCGGTTCCTTGAGGTATGCCGAGAAAACGAGAAGGAATTCCTTCCTCTATCGTCGTCTTTTGGGGCAAGTCTCGGTGACATCGACGGAACAGTTCCTACCTGAAGTCCTCCAGAGGCATTCGACTCAACTGCGTCGGAGAAGGCCACACTATGTTTTCTGTCATTCTGTTCCAGGGGCAGGATTTCTGCATTATCTGGGGCGGTGATTTCAAAGCTCGGCCTGTTTGAGCGGAGTCCCTCCGTACGGCAACTTTCAGGAAGATCATTCCCCGAAGTGCTTAATTTCTGGGATATTGCTGAAGTATCTATTTCCTGAACATCATCCGACATCTCTGAAGAAGGTGCCGTGTCTGGCAAATTGACCGCTGCAGCATCTTCATTGACCGGCAGGATTTGGTAAAATAGAAGATACGGCGACTCATGCTTCAGGGCTCGCTCAATATCAACTAAAGTAACACGCTCTGCGGCCAAGTCATCAAAGCGCATCCAATATTGGGGGGTATCCGAAAAAGCTGTCTCCGAGCTATGAGAGCTAGTCGGGGGAGCACCAGCACTGGTGCCCCTGACGATAGCAATGTAATGCCCTGAGTCAACCGAGCTGCCTCTGTGGCAAATCATTGCCTGCAAGGACAGTTTAAAATTCCCGTATATCGGGCCCTCTTCATCCAAGTTATCATCTTGGATAAAATGGGGTAGTCCAATCTCAGTTGGTATATCAATGAAGGTATTAAGTCGGATGGCTTTACCGTTTGGTGACATAGAATAACGCTTTAGGCACATGCCGAGTATTGGTCGTTTTGACGAGAAATGTGCTGCGACCTGCGCATCATTGGTCGGCGTATTATCCGTATACCAAGCTAGATCGATGTTAACACCCGCAAATATACAAAGCGTAACAGTAGGCCTTACGTATCAAACTAAAGAATTGCCATGCGGGCATCATGACTTCTTTCCGATATGAGCCTCTTCGTTGTGATGTCACGTTTCCATCGCCTTCTGGGCCAGGAATAAAACGTTCTTGAACGATGCTGCTTCGCCTGGGTTTAGGTGTGTTAGAGCCACTTGATTCTGTCACTGACGTGATTGGGGTCACTTCATCAAGTCGAGGAGGTGATAGGGTTGTTGGGGATGTCGAGGGGGATGGGCTAATCTCCACTGTCTCGACGTGCGCCGTGAAACCCTTCGATAGGGAGTCTACTGATTTAGTGGATCCCACGGTGTTACGTCGTTCAAGGTGTCGTTTCACTTCTATCCGATTGTTGAAGTACGACTCCAAACATTCCTCGAGTGTGACAGTGCTTCCATCATGTGGCTCTGGTATCGCAACCTCTAATAACCTTTCATTGACAAACTTGTGGTCATCGCTCGCATCTTCTTTTCCTGTATGATAGATGTCCATTTTTAGAGTAAGGAGGGGCAACTCCAGCTTTCCTGTAATAAACGTGAATGCTTCCGACGTGTCCTGCTGGCGTAGCCTGGCAGCATCTTCCCAGCCACATTCAGCTAGTGCGTCCTGCAGGTGTTTGGTCTTCAAACATTCCGTCAGTGTCTCTTCACATCGCAGTGTAACAAGACACAGGGCACGTACAATATCCGTCGTTATAAGTTTTCCTGACCGCAGCATGTTGACCCAGAGCCTTAATAGTATGACAAGTTTTCGACGAGGCTCGTCGTTGAAGGATTTGTATAGGATAGCCTCAAAACAATCTAATCGAGCAAACATCGCAAAAAGAAGTGCGTCTAAATAGCAGGTGACTCCTTGTCGGTTCTCGGCTCCTAGGAGCTTTGTACTTGGCGTATATCCCCTTATGATTCCTTCTATAGAGTCCTCGAGAAGTAGCAGCAAGTCAAACGCTCTGTCCACATCGCCCTGTGCATGTGATGATTGTAGAGCATAACCGAAGTGTTCCTCTTTAAGATTGGTGATACCGAGCTGCGCAATGCGACGCTCAAGGAGTTTGACCTGCTTTCATAAGCTCCACTGTATAGGTCATGCAGGTAGAAGCTACCTTTCTCACCTTCTTTTGTTCCTCATCTGCATCTACTGGCGCTTGAGTCGACGAAAAGAAGCCACGGAAAAGAGGGCGGGAAAGAATATTCGAAGACTGAGAGAAAGCAATATTAGCGAAGCTAGGTTTATAAAAGACTTCTTCTAAGCGATCTTGGGTTGCAGTGTACCTCATCTTTCTTTCCATCTCTGCTATTTCGCTCGCGCCTAGTAAGAAACCTGTGAATGCCGCTCATTTTGTACGATGTAATGTGGTTTTCGCTGGTTATGGTTCAGAGCAGGAGACAGGTGTCGTGGAATGAGGGTTAGATATACGTCGACATGGGGGAAGTATTAGTTCAGGCTCCAAAGTTTCCATGAAGCGCGCGGGAGCAAGTAATGTTGCCAGACATATCATGTGTCTAGTTCTTCTGATGACTGAAATCTGATGTGAGTCGAGGAAGTTGCGTATACTAGGCTCCAGCTGAAATCGTCCAGTGACATCACATGTGGTGACACAAGGGCGATTCGAGTGGAGCGCCAGATCCAGCAGGCGACAGTGGTCAATCTAGGGAAGCAAAATTGCTGTAAAGTCCTAAAGTCAATAACCCATGACTTTGGCACCGGATCGGCAGCGATCTAAAGCTATGGATGCCTAGCTTGCTGGATTTGGCGCGGGGATGATTGAAGCTGATCACATGTGGATCCTTCCGCTGCCTTTCTTTTTGCGGAGCTTTTGTTCGTTGCCTGAGATGGCCGCCAGACCGTTCAGGCAGCTTTGTTCTATCCACGTGATCTTGTCCCGAAGTCGATGTTGTCTCCGATCTGGAAAACAATTTTTGGGATGCCCAGTCTTGAACTAGTCTACAGCGACAACGTCCCCTGTAGACCACAATGCCTGCCAGCGAGCCATCAAGATACCTGGCAAGGTCATTGCCACGGGCATTTGTGCCTAGCGCTCGCCCACAGGGCTTCTGCTTGCGGCGCAATGTCTCCGACCAAGCCTCGTCGAAGGCCGCGCCGGCCGACCTCAATGAGCTTGAATCGGCGACTTCTCTGTCTTCGACAACGCTTTCTGAGGCTTCTGTAAAATCGTTCGATCCAATTGCAAGGACCAAGACACGGAAGAAGCAATTGCCACGAAGTCGGTGAGTTTACCTCGACCCTACTGCGATCCAGATCAAACCCCCGGGTCAACGCTGGTCTCTAACCGTTCACTTCCAGTTATCAATTCCGTTCTCCCAAATATGATCGTGGTCCTCTACACCCTCACCAGCCCCCTCCGCCATCCGATCCGTCTTCTCGACTCTACGTTCCGGGTCCCTTCTCTCTTCCCCGAGTAGAGCAAACATATCAGTCCACCGTCGCGTCCGACATCCTCACCCTCTGCTATGTTCACAACCCCCCAGGTTTCAAGCCACCACCAAAGGCCCCTCGTCTTCGCTCATGGGATGATAGCTCCCCATACCACAAGAATAGGCCGCTCCGTGGACCCCGAGGAGGTGATGTCCTCCGTCTTCTCCGGAAGCCGATCAATTTCAATAATGTCCCCGAGCTAGAACGGATCACCATTCACAGTTACGTAAAGCAGGCAGCCCAGGAAAATTCGTCATGGTTGCATGTTGCAGGAATGGCTGTTCAGGCTATCTCTAATGCTAGAGTGGAAACCTTCAAATCGAAGACCAGCGTGGCCACCTGGAGTATTGCACCAGGCAGAGATACCGTTGCTGTCAAGGCGGAACTTCGTGGTGAAGATATGTTGCATTTCTTTGGAAAGCTGGTTGATGTTGTTATGCCCAGGATCAAGGACTGGGAAGGTGTCAAGGGTAGCAGTGGTGACAGCAGTGGAAACATCACCTTTGGTCTTGAACCCGAGAACGTGGCTCTGTTCCCTGAAATTGAGGTGAACTATGATATGTGAGTCTTACTACGGCGCCAATACCGGAATAGGACCGCGTAATGACATTGGCTAACGTATGTTCGATCTTTAGGTACCCTCCGAAGATGATTCCCGGTTGCCATATTACCATCCACACCTCAGCCAAGACGGACAAGGATGCCCGGCTTCTCCTCAGTGCCATGGGTATTCCTTTCTACGGAAAGATGGTTGACTAAAGGTGCCTCAACGATAACCTTTTCGGAGGGATTCTGCAAGATTTAATCAAGGAACGCTTGACGAAGGCCAGTCCTGTACACCCAAGCGAATGTTTCTACTCTCATCTTCGTTTTCTTGGCATTGAATATGTAACATGGAAGTTTTGTTGACTCGTTAAATTCATGTAAAATATGCTCTATTCTATTAGAACTTTTATTGCACATTATTCCATCCGCTCTGACCAGTCATTTGACGGTTCAAATATCCATAGTACTAGTCGCCTACCTCACTTGCGGACTGGACTGAGCGTCCTTGATATCCCTCCAAGCTGCAAGTTCCAAACTGTAAACATATGCGTATCATTACGATCCCCAGATCTACCAGGATAGAATCTCGCCTATTAATATACAAAAATAATAAAGTTTAAGTCCGTGAATTGGGAACACTTTATGTTCAGTTCTATACATCATCATTTTATTATATGTCGACAATGAAATTATGACTGGGCTGGTTGGGGTAACCCAGAGAGTTGGATGCCGTGCGATCCTGGGTCAGAGGAATGGTGAAGTAACCAAAGAATGATAATTAAAGCACAAGCATTCAAAATTCATAGATCTTAAAAAATCTCAACGTGCTTAGCGGCATTTACGCCTGGGGTATTCATCAATCTCGATCAGACATTGCAATTTTTTTCTTTTTTTTTTCTTTTTTTTTTTCCTTTTCGTTTTCCACATCCAGCCGGGCTGGTTTCACGCAATTGGCGTGGCGAGAAATTGACACTTCAAAAGCTCGTCAGCACTCGGCCGTTGCTCATAGTCAACCTGGAATGTCATGTCCAGGAATGCAACAGCATCCTTGCTCGCATGCTCTGGCGCAGGTGGTCTGGCTTTGTTGCTTCCAATGGCGAAAATGGCCTGCAGCTGACTGCAGTCGGGGAAAGGGTGAGCACCTATAAACATCTCCACGACCAGGCATCCTAAGCTCCAAATGTCTGCCTTCTTGGTGTGGGCGGTCTGTCGAACAACTTCTGGTGCCATCCAATATACGCTACCCTGCAGCGACGGCCGATGTAGATGACCACCTCCTGTGCCGCTGGCCCGGGAACCAAGGACTGTAGAAGCTTCCACCCGTTTGGAGATACCAAAATCCGAGATTTTGATGCCACCTTTGTTGTCCACAAGAATGTTCGCGCCCTTGATGTCACGATGGATAATATCACGGCTGTGCAGGTATGAGAGGCCTGTCAAAATCTGTCGTACAAAATTCTTGATTAAAGGCTCTTGGAAAGTGTTGTATTGCTTGAGCATTGTAGCAATAGATCCACCGGGAACGTATTCCAAGAAAATGTTCAAATACTGGTCATCAGCAGCGGTACCCAGATACTGGACAATATTTGGGTGGTGAAGACCTTGCAGGAGTTCAATTTCATGTTTGAGTGCCGTAACCATGCTGTTCTTCCGTTTGTCGAATTCTGTGCCTTTAGTTGCCGATGGTATCTCAACTTGTTTGACCGCCATAAGTTCTCCAGTGATCGCATGCAAGGCCAAAAACACACTTCCAAAAGATCCTTCACCAATCAAGGAGCCTTTCATCCAATTCTTAGGCGCGAAGTTGTTTCCAGCGAGGAAGTCATTAAGACCGTCGTCTTCCTCTTCACCATCTTCAGCAACTAGAACGCTCAATCGTTCATTGAGTGAGCCTCCGTCAGTTGCAGCAACACTTGCATTCTCATCCACAAGGCTCTGACGAGATGTACTGGGATCGTCAGAACCACTATCGAAAGAAACATATGATTTGCGATTTGGCTCAATGGGGGACTCTTCCTGAAGCGGTTGAAGGGAACTTGACGCGATTGAATCTCTATACGTCGCTTGAGGAAGGCTGAACTTGGAAACTGAAAGAGGCCTCGAAGCGCGAGTGGGTTGGGCACCAGTATTAAGCCAGGTATCAGCAATACTGGGGATAGGGGGTGCATCTCTTAAGCTGGATGCGTAACTTGTATTGCTAACAACACTCAATCGACTTGCCGCACGGCTCAGGCGCTGCGACCTCCGAATTGACATGCGCATGGTCTTCTCAATATCTTCCCGGTGGTGACTAGGGAAGTAAGATGTGATTTCATGGATAATCATCTCGCTAGGTGGTCGAGCACCAAAGAACGATCGTAATTTAGACACGGCGTGTCGCTCCGTATTCAGCAATTGCAAATCATGCTCACTCGAATTCTGATGCCGAGCAGACATGGGTGAAATCGGTTGTTTTATATTATGCCAGGGTTCGCCGGTGAGTTGTTGGATCTTAAACTGTGTGCGTGGGTTTGAGCTATTCAGGGCATTGATATGTGTCGCTTGGCTTTCATCAATGGCGAGTTGAGAGGCACGCCGGAGCTCGTCCGTGTCTGGCTCTCCAGCATGAATCTTCCGTAGTATGAGGCGGCCACGCTCAGATTTGTGGTTACTTTCACAAATCTCCATAAGCTCATGATCCGCCAGCCTCCTGCAGTTCGACGGGTCTGGTTCCAGGCCATCTAACACATAGAAGCAGTAGTTCCGATATTGATGCTCAGGGAGTTGCAGCTTCTTGAGCACGCACAGTATGATTTCATCAGCTGTCCTGCAAAGTTTGATGTTCAATACTTTTGTTTGTCCGCCAGTATAGATTATTCGAATAACAGGTGAGTTAGGGGGAAGAGACCCCATTGTCAGGCCATCAATGCTAGGGTTTTGTCTCAAATGGCTCTTCTGAGCCTCGTTAGGGGTTGCTGGGTTCCGACTAGCGCCGGAACTACCAGAGGAGTTGTGACCGAAGTAGCCTTGCCCTTGTTCCTTGCGAGCGCTCTCCATCGGGCTAGCAACATAACGTTGGGCCCGCAGGGGTGATCCTGGCCGCGACGGTGGTTTGTAGCCATGGGCATTATCAGCGGTATGAGAGAATCGGCGATTATTCAAGGTCGGTTGGCGGCCAATTGAGGGACGACTAGATTGTGATGAGGCGGGTGTATATGCTGACTCAAGCGCAGCCAATTGATCCTGCATCGGATCAGTTAAAGCTCCTAATACACAATATTTTGATTCAGAGTAACCTACTATGTTCCTTTGTTTTCGGTTGGCAACCGATTTGTTCCTGAGCTGCTTGATTGCGACGAAAATGCGTACACGATCACCGACTTTCTTAATACCCATTTCTTGCAGAATCTTCTGGTCACACTCGATAAGATTGTTGCCATTGAAATTGTTCGCTATATGCTGTCAGCGTCTGTTTATAGCGCGCAGCTGCAACATCAGTGGGATTCAGAAACTACCTTTGAACAAGGATTCATATTGACCACACTTGATGCTATGCAACCATGTTATGACCTGCTTCTCGTCCCAGGACCTACCGAGGTGTCAGCTCCCCGCAATATCCTTCTCTCGACAGCACATGGACAACGTACCTGACTGCCTCAAGTCCATCCTGTGCCTCCGAGAATTCCGACTCCGTGGGGCTCGTGAATGACATTCCATCTTGATGCGTTGTAAAGATTGCTTTGTGGGATGGTCCAGAGTGGTAAGATGTCGTTGGTGTTTGGGATGTGGACATCCCCAGTGGAGAAGAGTACGTAGTCTTTGCCAACATGGTTGAAGGGGGAAGCAACCTTAAGAGCCTCGTCCCAATCGTCCGGCGATAACTATAGATAACGTTTGCAGGCAAACAGCCACCCCTTATCCTTTCCCCCTGTGTATCTGGCAAGAAATTGGCTCGTGCGGCGTTGTGGAAACGTCAAGTCCCAACAGACGTCCAGAATAGTCTAATGCATGATACAGAGTAGCCTGCAAGATTCCAGGTACATATTAGCTCCGTCGATTTCCTAAAAGGGGTATGACAGACGAAGATATGGATAAAGCGAGCACAGATTTTCCAAATATAGAAGAAAACGAGATGAGGGTCCAAAACACGGGAATTGAGTTGGTTCGTACCGATCAAGGTCAATGCTGAAGGTCAACACAACAGCGACTACACCGTCAATCGCACCCAAACCCACGGGATCAACTCTCTCATCCAGGCCTACGTTCGAGTGCAATTTGTGGAAGGTTCACGATCGGGGGGTTATCAGCGATAACGCTCCCACTAGCGGAGGGAGGATAAGAGGGGAAGAAAAGGTGAGATGAGGTGGGATAGCACTCGAGGGTCGGAGAAGGGCGATGGACAGTAACCGGTGATCCCTTTGGGAACCAGATGACGATGGGGACGTGGTGGAAAGGGAGGAACGCAACAACGTTGTCGTGCTCTTCTCACCTTAAAGTTTTTGCTGGTATCTAAAAATTGTCTAGTCTCGTTACAGACCTGGTAGTATCTGTCTGGGCCCGATCGGAGGGGGGAAATGATGGGCTCCTCCGACCTGCGTAGTGTGTGGAATCTCCTCAAGGCTCAAACACGCCGCGCCGGATGATAGGCTGTCAGGGGGGCCCGATCTGAAACAATGGGCCATCAGTTGCTCTCTTTCCGAGTCTGGAGCCTTAGGCTGCTTGCCCTTTCCCGGTTTAGCGGCGGCATCGAACTTTTTGCACTATTCTTAGGCGGTTTGCGCCGTCGCTTCTCCTCTGGTTCCATGGTTTCTGTGACCTTCAATCGGTGAATAGCCGAGCTATTGCTTAAATTGTTTTTTCTTTCATTATTATTTCTGTTTGTGTACCCCTTTTAGTTGAAACTGATAATGTTACAAGCTTGGCTGCATCTTCCAACATTCTTCAAGTACCTCATACAGGCAGGCAATTCATTGATTGATTGATTACGACAAAACTAACAAAATCCCATACGTACATCGTTAGATAAGAACATGGGGTTCACCGGTAGGTCCGATCATCACCTGCTCCGCACACGCACCAGTATCTAATTAGTGTGTTTACCCACTCGTGACAATTTCAGGCTACTCCTGATTTGTAAAAGCGGCACTACAAGTGAATATCAGACCGAAAGAAAACAAAATAGGAACCGTAGCCACTAGTAGTAGCAGCACATTTACGCATGAAGAAGAATGCTATTACACATTCATGCGGTTACTTTTAACTCAAGTGTAGACTATAATTCAGTGGAATTTACTCGAACTGACTGATATCGGAGTAACCAGTGTGAAACCAGCTGACGACTCCTGGCTCCATTATGAGGTGCGTTTTTTTATGGTAATTTTTAATATCGGTTGGATGTCAGAGAGTGGATTTAATCCTGATAGATGGTGTACAGAGCATGTACAATTAGTCTGGTGTTGTTTTTAGTGGGGTTCTATGACAAACTAACAGCAGACGCGGAGAACGCCATTTATTCCATACAACACTGGTAGATATCTTCAAATTTCTGGGCTTCAATTAAGCGATATATTTCAGGATATGTAATCACTTGTCACTTGATAAGAGGTAATGTCCATTCAAGGACCTTCACCCTGTATATTGTGTTATTTGACAACTTACCTATCTCAGTTGCTAGATAGTATTCTATACATCTTAGTACAATGATAGCATCAGATGCTCGCTGCTTTCGTGAAAGTCAACTTTAAAAAGTACAACAATGAGATAATTCCAAAAAAAAAAAAAAAAAGAAAGAAAGAAAGAAAGAAAGAAAATTGAGTTAGCCCTAGAGTTGCATGAGGTTAGGACGTGAGGACTTTTTCCTGCTTTCTCTTGTTAAGAAACAATGATACTCTGTCTGTCCAAACGCAATTTAAACCACTGGAGAATATGGGCACGGATAGCGTTCCTCATGAAGCAATTGCTTGATTTTTGCTTATTGGGATCCAGTCCTTTTGCCAAAAGGCCTGTCACGAGCCCCAATAAAGACCAGCCTTGTCATAACCGCGCAAACAATATCAAGACTGTGTGCGTACACCTCGATAATAATGACACGCTTCCCTAATGTCGATCCATATATCTAACAATCTGAACAAGCACACTTGCTTCTTGTGCAAGGCTAGAGGCTTGGTGCGCAAGTGCTGAGTAGGCCGTCGACTTGATGGTAAACTGTGTCTCGAAGGTCGTACCTCCAATAACGACGCCTATGCTCTATCCAAAAGAGCGCCAGAAGCTGTATATGAAGGCTGCATACGTGATGTCCTTCTCCTCTGCCACGGCTTGTGTCCCGTAAGTAAGCCTACTGTAGAAAATTCCCAGGCTGAACCCGATGCCAGATTTAGGAATAACCATTCAGGAACCATTGTGCGAGGACTAAGCAGATAGAGTAAGTCCATTCCAAGCATACTCAAGAACTAAGCTCCTCAATTTGCCCATCGATAGCGCGACCCGCTTGCTAACAAGTACGGCTACCACAATTTACGCAGGGGTAACAGCGAATATCTCCCGGAAAATTGCGACTCTTAAAATGATAACACTATAACTTTGAACAGACTCATAGTAAAGTGGAAGATAGTGGAAGAGGCACCATAGTAAAACACCGTGAATAAACGTTCCCAGGTAAATAGCTGATGCTGTGCGCTGCGCAAAATTGGTGAGTCGAAGAATGGGGTCCGGTGGTATGTTACCCTCATAGATGACGAAGCCTGTGAGTCTAAGTATAGTTAGCACCAGAGGTACAATAAGCCGCCATGACGACCATGCGACCATCACGTTGCCCCAGAAATGACCAACAAAAAGCTCATGCTGGAAGCAGTATATCAAACTAATATAATCTGGGATACCCTTGAGATAGATATCCAGGCACCTTCGTCCGGTTAAAGAAATGTGATAGCTATAACCAATCCAATGCCACAGATTAGAAGATTGATTCAGAGAATCCAAGCCAAGGAAGCAGCCTCCGAGAAAGCATCATCTATCACTAGCCTATCAACTGACCCAATAGTCCATACAGTGCTTTACCAACCAAACTATGCCCTCGCTCGCGTAAATGTGCTAAGAAATTAGGAAGGACCCAGATATTTATTTAAAAGGACAGCTTGCCGAACTTATGCACATCAACAGATAGTTGGATTATATGATAAGAAAATAGGTACCTAGTATGGATCAATCATCTGTCTACTAGTGTGGTGCAACATTTATTCAGGCTTTGAAGCATGAGGTTTTCCTCTCTTTTTACTTTTTTCTTCCCTTTTCTTCCCCTCCTTTTTTTTTCATTTTTTCATTTTTTCTTACTTTCTTTTCCTTGAACATTACTGTTGTAGTTTCTAAATCTAACTATATAAGTACACCGTACAATTACTCTTGAAAGAATATTTCTTTTTCTCCCTCCCTTTACGTTATTATAACTACTAGAATCAAATTATAGCCATTGTTGGAGAGCATTATGTTACACTAATTTAATCTTGCCAACACGGTAAATGTATATGTCGAACAAGTTCCGGTAACTAAATCCAGTAAACCCCCTCTTTCCTTTAGATAGGCAGGAGTAACTCTGGTCATTAGTGAGGAGACGTAGCGTGTGTATGATGCTAAGGTTGTATCAAAAGCAAATATCTCCGCACCAGTGGGGAGGGCGGAGTGTATCTGCGTCCATTAGTATTCCGATCCTTACCCAAGAGACCTACCGACCACCACGATTGTATTATTCCTCTCTCCTCAATCAGTCCTCGAAATAATTCAAAGGCTTCATTCTTCTGTAAGCCACCACACGGAATCTATAGCTCAATTTGGTGATGTATCCCAGTCTCCACGGGAAACTTCACTGACTCCTGACCTAGTGACTGTCAAGACAACTTAAAAGGTAATGGTGACTTTAGGGCTTTGATGATCAGACAACAGGAGTCCAACGTCCGCGGCAGCCACGTGACCCCCCTCGCAAAACCCCCTCATGACAACCCCACAGTTTTTCTTCCCCGCTCGCAGGTTATCCATCAAAGGACAAATGCTCCAATTCCAAGGCAATTCGCTATGGAGGACGAGAGAACTTCCCCTGGGAAAGTGAGAAAGAAGTCTACTCCCGCCAACCGGAAGTCCCTATCTTGCGAATATTGCAGCAGGTCTTTTGCGCGTCTGGAGCATCTCCAACGCCATCTCCGCACACGTTGAGTAACCCTGAAGACGTCCCAAATTGGCATCTGCCTCTGCGATGTACACTGTATTGATTGTTTACCTACAGATACAAAAGAAAAGCCCTTTTCATGTGACATATGCTCCAAATCTTTTGCAAGAAGGTGAACACACTTTGCTCTTCGAACACGACTATTCCACGCTAATCAGGGGCTTTACTTGTCTGTAGCGATCTGCTCGTACGACATGAGCGACTAGTTCATCCAGCGGAGGCAGCAGCCAATCGCGAACATCGAAACAATAGCAATCATGATGTCCCTCAGACCCCGTCATCCATTATACAACCGACCCACCAAGAGTCGCGCATGCTAGAGCTTGCAGATGCCGTTCCCGTGCAAACACAACCAGTTCCGCAGCCCCCACCAGAGGTGCAGGTCCAAGCTCCTCCAATAGTCGAAACAACTCATTTCAATCCATCCTGGGGGTACGATCTAAACTTGCTCTCTCATGCTGCTAGTCATGTGGCTCTTGAGGGCCAGCAGGAAAGCCTCGAGTCGATGCGTAAACCCTCACAGAACGTAGGCCCTCCCCAGCCGTTATCTCAGGTTCCGGAGAGAGCGATCACAGACAATTATGGTGTTGAACCTTCTTTCCTGGATCTCACAGACCTAGGTGACCCCGTCCAAGACTTTACCGTCTTCTTGGAAAGCGTTGGTCTTTCCTCTGATTGGGACTCTGGCGTATTCTCATCGGTGGAAGAGCCTATGTTGACGGCAAATATCCCAATTGACTCAAAGCCACCTATTCGCGAAAGTGCGAGACTTGGGGCAGAGATGATGAGTGACCCGCGTGGCCCAGCTGACGAGCCACCGTCTTTTTCTAATTTTGGATCTCGGCTACCATCTCTACAGCCAGAGCCGCAAGACGTTGATGATCGTCTTGTGTTTGGTGACGAAGGCCCACGTCCAGCTTGGGATATTTCGAATACAGATCGTCAAGTCTTTCTCTCAAAACTCGAGGAATTTGCTTATATTCTCCCCAAGGGCTTTATCCCACCATCAAGACATGCTCTGTCGCGCTTCTTCGCTGGCTACATTAACGGACTAAACGAACACCTCCCATTCCTTCATGTACCGACACTGTCGGTCGCAAAATGCTCCCCTGAGCTCACCCTCGCTTTAGCAGCCGCAGGATCTCATTACCGGTTTGAAAACAATCGAGGGATCGAGCTTTTTCATGCCTCGAAAGCCATTCTTCTGCAGCGCCTACAGAGAAGGGATAGCAAGCAAGTACAATGCCCTTCGTGGAATTTTGTCTCTCCACCATCCGGTTTTCACGATTCGAGGGGCTCCTCTACCCCTTCCAACAATGCCAATAGCCCGTTTCAGCAACATCATATCCCGCATCCGGTCGAGTCGCCCTCGGGCTACGCACCCCAAGATTCGGACGCTCACATGGAAGTAATCAGGACCTTCCTACTGCTCACAGTGTTTGCTTCTTGGGAGAAACATCCTGAACTATTGCGGGAAATTCTTTCTCTTCAGAGCACGTTGGCTCGACTTGTCAGAGAGCATGGACTTACTGAGCCACCCCCTACTGATCCCAACAACTGGGAAGACTGGGTACGAAGAGAAGGTAATAGGCGGACAAAGTTCATCGTATACTGCTTCTTTAATTTACATTCTATCATGTACAACATACCCCCGTTGATTCTGAACGCAGAGCTGAAACTAAACATGCCATGCTCACACGACGTTTGGAAAGCCAACAACGCAACCCAGTGGCGGCGGGTCATGCGTTCACGGCATGGACCGGAAGTTTCATTCCAGGAAGCCTTCGCTAAGCTATTCGTCAAGTCCAATCTATCAAATTCGTCGACGCCCATATCACCGCTTGGGAATTATATTCTCATACATGCCCTTATTCAACAAATTTTCTTTGCCCGCCAGCTTTGTTTGTCTGCACCGATGATGCAAGGCACCAGCCTGAGGCAGGAAGATTTGTCCACCTTGGACAATTCTCTGAGTGCTTGGAAAGCATTGTGGAAGCGCACGCCAGAATCGAGCATTGACCCTCAAAACCCGGCAGGCCCAATAGCATTCACGTCGACTGCCCTTCTTGGGCTCGCCTATATTAGGTTACATGTTGATTTAGGTCCCTGTCGCCGCCTCATTACCCAGGACCCGATCCAGATCGCCAGGGCTCTCGGTGAATCTCCACCTGTAGCACGGAGCCCGCGCCTCATCATGGCTTTACTGCATTCTGCGCACGCACTTTCCATCCCTGTCCGCCTCGGGATAGACTTCGTGGCGCGAACCCATTCATTTTTCTGGAGTATTCAGCACTCCCTTTGTAGCCTGGAATGTGCATTTCTTTTAAGTCGGTGGTTACTTTCCATACCGGTGACGCAGGCTGAACAAAGACTGTCAGAGCATGAGCGAAAGTTGCTCTTATGGATTAAAAGTATGATGGATGAGACTGACATGGCCGTTGATCCGCCAGGCGCACCCGATGTAGAATTTCTGGCCAATCCCTACAAGGCAAAGCAACTCAGTATTGCTATTGTACGAGTATGGGCGAGGACATTCAAAGGGAATACAAGTTGGGCGATAGTGGACCTGGTCGGGTCGAGCTTGGAAGCTTATGCAGATCTTCTGGAAACGCAGCTATGATGATCTTCCCTGGTTTTATACACGCGCTAACCTCGTGGGAAGTTTGTGTTGGAGTAAAGCACTTTGCAGGACATTGGTAGCTTATCCGCTACAGCACATGCCCTGGTAGCTGCAAAACGCATGTTTCCCTGCTCTATTTGCCCATCGGCTGGTGATGTCTATGGATGAACACTGGCCAGCACAATGCAGCAGGTCTTCGCCAGTTATACCTTCTCGTGTTGCTAACCTGGTCAGCAATAAAGTAGTTGGTGCTGCCCGAGTCGGCAGTGTGATATGGCAGCTTGACTCTTGTGATACTTTGGGTGATATGTGATGTTATTATATACCCCTCATCACATATTCTCTTCACCTCTTAATCATGTATATAAATGTAAGCTCTCTCGTTAAGGAGGCTGAAAATGTTGCGATATGATTATTACGCCTTTGACACCTATGAAATATTTCCTTGCTCTCGCCTTTCTCCTATTTTTGCCCTCCGTCGCCCTTGAGAAAGTGATGATTGCACGCTTTATGTTGTCCCTTGCTTGTTTTTGCCTGCCCTTGGGCCTTATAGGCTTGTCTCTATCAATAATGGTGTATCGCCCGCGGAAGGTCTTTTGATTTGAATTTAATAACCTTGCTATATATACTCACTGGTCTCGGCACGTATATTGTGACCATCAGTAATTCGTTGCTTCGTTATATGATCCTCTCTGGTCAGGTAAATCGTCTACCATGGCCCCTTGTAACGCTCGCTGGGACAAATCGCAAAGAAGACATAGACCTCTCGAGTTGGGCTATTTCCAAATCACCCGTTTGTGGCTGAGGGGCTATGTCCTGTCCAGGAACCGGTTTAGTGTGAGATAGAGAGCTTTGTCGGTGTCTAAGCCGACCTTCCTGCGGGGAAGTTGGACTTGCCGAAATTCGACGCCTATGCGAGTTCACTAGCCGTAGCATAGATGTCTGCTTATCTATACCATCGTTCACTATATAAAAATTGTAGGTCTGTGGCTCAGGTATGTCAGATACTATGCACCGACTTGGTCTCCCCGGAGCAATTTACCTTAGGAAACATATGTTTATCTATCAAGTGCATCCTGCGTTTCTGGGGCGTGGAGCATTTCCGCTCGCAATCTTCAATAAAACACCCATACTATGTCCGATCGAGCATTGTGAGCCGCAGCTTTGGGTTATAAAACGAACTGCTCAATATCATGGAAACATACAGTCTTTTCTCCCCGGTCCCTTTTCGCGGCAATCAGAGGATCATGGTTCTCCTCGATATGTAGATTCAAGAACCGGTCAGTGGGGAAGTTCTTTCCACACGCTGTGCATCTGTTAACATGCATTTGTTTATAATGAACTTCGTAATCATCATATGAGGGGAACGAGAGCGTCTCCCGATGCGGCGGCAGTGAGCAATGCATTACTTCTGTCCCAGAATTGACGCTGTCAGATATATGCTTTTTGGATTGTTCAACAGAAGTGATGGAAAATGATGGCGATGAGGGCTTTGAACCGGTCTCTGGAAGTTGGCCAACGGAGGAGGATCTAGAGATGCTCCGGGAGCGCTTGGACATCCTGGCTGTCTATTGCTCTTATAGTTCACTCGTCTGGTTGGGTGGATGTTATGCAAGCGTCTCCTGCAAGGTTCATTGGGTACCTATGTATGAGGTGTTCTCGCTGACTCTGCGAAAAATCTCCGTCGAAGTTGGTATTGGAATTATTATGGGTTTAAATCAAGGCTCGGGTGATTTCTTGAACCAACCCACAAGAAGGAAGAGGATCTTGATATCATTGAAATCTCTCATCGAACCAGTGTCGGTAATGAATGAACCATTACGTCCTGTCCTGTCCTGTATTGTACTGTAATCGTTCCTGGGCGCACACCAGCCACAGGCGGGCAAGCCAATCACCGCTCCACAAAGCCACATCTCATCCGATTCAACGCCCGTCTTTTTCGGTCGCCGTCCAGAAGTTCCCGTGATATTGGGATTTTCTTTGCAACGAGCGGCTTGAACCCCTCGTTACTCGTTCCTGCGCGTGGGAGCCTATCTTCGTTCTATTCTCATTCGACGCCCCCATCTCGGTGCAGTCACTCTCGACCTTGCTTCCGACCAGCGCCAACCCACCCGTTCCGTATATACTACTGATGGATCGTTCACTGCTCTCGTCGCCCGCAGACTTCCAGCCAGCCATAGCCATCTGACGGGCGAAGTCGACGGTGGAGTGACAACGAGCTTTGTTTCACCCATCCTGAGCATGGCGTCCGCGTTTCAGAATACGTGGCAGTCAGTATACTCATATATTCTTCAGAAAAGAAATGAACCCGACTTTCTGAACCGCAATGTACAGGATTGCGCTCGACATCGAGGGAGAGCTTCTGAAGAGCCTTGCCGAGAAAGAGCCTACGTTTGCTGAAATTTCGCATTACCTCTCTGAGTCAGTTTATATCCATCTAGTTACTAGATAATTCGTCTCTCGTGCGCATTGTTCTGACACTCTCCGTTATCGCAGACTCCGCGCAGCTTGCCAGAATGCCATCCTTCAGGACTTCGATGCCGCTCGCTCCATCGACGTGGAAAGTCGCCTTTGGGATGCACATCTCAAAATCAACAATCGGTTTCGTAAACTACTCTCTCGCGTGAGTATTCCGGCTTTGGGAATCTCTATCGATGAGACTCATCTAACCTCCCGCACACGCAACCTAGTTCCGCGAGCAAAACGGAAAGAAGAAGAAACCAGTAGAGCGACGAAAGCTTGAGAAACATTATCTCGAATTCATCAAAGCAAGTCAGCGGTTCTATAGAGGATACATCCAGCAATTGTCGTCGCATTTCGGGGGAATTCCGGAGCTTGAAAACGTTGCGCGGAAATTCAACTTTGACAGTGAGCAATGCCGTCCTCTCCCTCGTAAACCTCCTTACTCAGCCAAACCTTTGTGTTAGATTTATCTGCGGAGGATTCTACGGTACAACCGGTTGGGGACCTTCGAAAACGTATTCTGCAGTCATGTCATGCGACCCTTATCCGTCTCGGCGATCTCTCACGCTACCGCGAAACCGAACTGGTTGGCAAGGACCGCAATTGGGGTCCGGCCATAGGTTATTATGACCTTGCCACAGTAATATATCCAGCCTCTGGTGCCTCGCACAATCAATTGGCTGTCATTGCCCTCGCCGACGGTAACCACTTGCGGGCCACTTATCACCTCTATAGGGCACTAGCCGCCCAGGAACCTCATCCATCTGCCAAGGGCAACCTAGAAATTGAGTTTAAGAAAGTTAGGAATCTGTGGGCTAAAAGAGAGCTGATTCGCCCCGAGGATGCCGGTATTCCTGGCAGGGCGTTGGCTCCTTGGTTTGTATATCTGCATGCTCAATGTTACAAAGGCACAGATTTTCCCGAGCATGATGAGCTTGAAAATGAAGTACTGAATCAACTTGCTGTTGATTTGAAGGAGCGTTCCCTAGAGGGCACCTTACAGAAGTTCTGTCTAGTCAATATCTCTGCAGAAGATTTTTCTAGAACGCGCTCCAATGGTAAGTCTCCAAGTATGACTATTGCAAGAGCCACTTTTGACATATACTTCAGAAGAGTCCGTGTCAAATGCACGCCTCTTTTTCCGGCGTATCAATGTGAAGACATTCTTTACATTACTTCAGATCCTTTTAGCTGAAGTGGAGCGGTTCGCAGTCGAAGAAACAAACAATACAGATGGAAAGAATGGCCCTGATAAGATCACCGCTGTTGCACGACGTGTTTTGCCTGCTCTCCGAAACTACAGCTCTTGGCTACTCACAGTCAGCCATCTTCTAGTAGCTCATAAAGAGGAGAAAGACACCCCGCTTTCTGTCCAAATAATTGAGTTCTGGAAAATCTACGCCAACACACTTACTCTTCTCGCATCCACATTCGATGTAGTCCTCCTTCCGGAGATAGACTACCTTTTGGAAGAAGATGAAGAGACTCTGTGTTTTGTGCCGCTAAATAAAGAGGCCACATCACGTAGATATTTGGATACAAGTGGCCGCCAAAAGCCTCGGATGAACGATCTAGGAGTGGAAAGGAATCACCCGAACATGGAGATGCTTTACCGAATCCGCGAATTCGTAATTGATGGGTTGGACTTGGTTGTCAGCAATGTATGCAGCAATCTTCTCCCTCTGTTTATTAAAATCAACTGCTAATACGCTCTACCTTCAGAAAATCCCCATAGCTCTAGTCGACGACGGTGACAAAAAAACATTCATTTACAAGGAGGAAGGGCTTCCATCTCAGTTCTTTGCCAGTCCCTCGGGACATCACCATACCATTTCCTCGGCGAGCATTGAACGGGAGGACATTCAACAAACAACACAAGATCCAAGTTACGCTACTGATTCCAGAAGTGTTTTTGGGGGCTCTCAATCAGCGTCAATGTCGGCCAGTATGCACCGCATTGTTGAGGGTGTGGAGCGCTTGGTTGAGTCGGACTGCTATGAAAACACCCCGGCGTTGCCGGAGCATCTCGTCTTTCCACGAAACAACCAGCAACCCGGCTCCAGCCATATCTTCAATCCTAGTACGGACTCGATATTTCGGGAAGAGAGCATTCCTGCTCGTCACACTCCCATCGCTCCACCTGGGCTTGGCCACTCAATGGCAAACGCTGCTGCCCTAGCCAGGGTTCCGTCATCACAGTCATACGCGCCGCGACCCTCCCTCCCTGGTATCCCTAGTATATGGAACATGGGCCTCTCACCAGAAGTTGGTGATGCAACTTCTCCCAGGACTCCACCAGGCCTTGGGCAACAATCTATGCAACATTCCGGTCATTTAATGCCAGGAAGCATCGGTAGCCCAAGCCATCACCTATCTCAGGACTCGGCTGTGAACGATCTCATGCTTCGTCAGAGTCTAATGCACCAATCTCAGCTGCAAAACCCCTTAAATGGATCCAGCTCTATATCCTCGTGGATACCCTCGTCAAACCCCACATCGCACCACCGTCTTTCAGGCTTGGGGTGGGACAGCAGAGGACCACTAGATGCCGCAAGCTCTCCGCCACCCCTCGGTGCGCCCAGCCTGCCGATCTCAAGTGGCTTGGCCAATGCCTCGTGGGCAAACGATGCGTTCCTCGCCAACACGCTCTCCTCAGGCGCAGGTTACCCCAGCTCTGGGTTCGGCGGCAGTCGCAAATCTGCTACCCAGTACGGTGCTATTGGTCAAACACCTCCCTGCGGACATGGAGGGTGACACCGATTTCTTGATGATCTAAGTATGGGGAACATCTCTCCAAGAGTTCTTTGAGATAGAAGCATACACGCAGGAAACGTGGGTGCAAGCTTTGGTTACCTGGGCTCCGATTTGTGAGCGTCGGAAGTGCAGTGTGAGATTATGCAGCATCTCCCTTCGCTCCCATCTGTTAGTCCAGTTCTTAGCATTCAAAGCCCGCTTTTCATAAGCAGGCTTGTGCACTGTCAAATTTCCCACGTGGGCTCATTGGCCGTGCTGCCGTTAGACCGCTGGTATTAAAGATACGGTCATGTTCACTGGTGAAATATTGGTGAAAGGCTGTATTCAATAAGCGTTCTACAACTTATTCATGAAGTCGAAAAGGAGACCATACATTGCGGAATCATGCGTTCGTGGGCTCGCCTTCAGGTAATAGGGGCGAAGAGTTGGGATAAGGATTACGAGCCAAATTATCAGTTTCCCAGATTTATTTGGATTATCTCTTTCTTTTAGCTGTCAGAGAGCTATATCAATGAGACTACTCATTTAGAAACTAAATCCCAAGAGCTGGGTGTCAAGTCTAGCGAGCTGAATTCAAGCATACATCGCTGAAGATGGTAATAGATTTATTTATATGTATATCGAACCGAATGTGCGGACCATTAAATTCGTTGTTGAGAACGTCATCTCTGCAACTCCTGTCTATCACATAAATCATCAGGCAATGGGAGTGCAACACTCAAGAAGATGTTGATGGAAAGAAGTCGAAGACGTTAAGTCAAAGACAGGTGGGGTATTAGAAGGTTGAATCCTAAAGAAAAAGAGTTCTTTCTTTGTCACCACATGCTATCCTTACGGCGCTGTGTAGGTGATGTAGGTAAAAAGGTGAGTAGTTTACGACCGGTTGGTGGGAGTGTAAGCCTTCTTGGGGAAGGGGAAACTAAATCATTATGTCAGTCAGTCATTCTCTCACAATTACGTTCAATCCGCCAGTTATACTAGCCAGGAAATGACCTCCGCCAGTGTTGGTGTTTTTAAAAGCATTGGCTCAGAGAGGACGAAAAAGTGAGTTACTTACGAAGGTCCCAACTCTTGGATGCTAAGGCTGGCGAGCCACTGGCCCATGTCCATGCTCTCTTCAAGAGACTTGCCTTGCACGACACCAGCACAGAAACCACCAGCGAAGGCATCGCTATAAGACACGTTAGTCATACTTATGTTTTCACTTGAAAAAAAGTCTACTTACCCGGCACCGTTGGTGTCGTTGATGCTGTCCTTAGGGATCTCAACAACGCTGAACTCCTTAACCTCAACTTCGCCGTTGGGCTTAACGGTAGCAGCTACGGTGGGAAGAGTGCCCTGAGTCACAATGGCGACCCTTGGGCGGCTGGTGTTCTTCTTGGGCAGCTGAGCCAATTTCTTGGCGATCTCAGAGACGTCATCCGTACCCCATTGGTGGCTCTTGGAATAAGCACGAGCCTCGGTCTCATTGCAGAAGGTGTAGTCGGTGTATGGTAGCACACTGTCGAGCTGGTCCTTGAAGAACTCAGGGATGAAAGGGGCCGAAAGAGAGAGCATGAAGATCTGCAAGAGTGCACATTTAGTACTAGTCCATTGAGAAGGAACATCCGTATAGGCTGAATTCAGTAAGTCGTCACAGATACATACCTTGTTCTTTGCAGCAGCCTCTTCACCAAGAGCTTGGATAGCGGGCACACACACGGTAAGGTGGTAGCCACCAACATAGTACACCTGAGCCTTCTCAACAAGAGACCAGATTTGAGGCTGCTGAAGGTGCTCAAGCTTGTACTCATTGGCCGCAGCAAGGTGGGTGCACATGCTACGGTTGTGGCCAGTAATGATCACACCGCACTTGCCGGTAGGCTGGACATCGTCCACACGGTACTCGGTGTGCACACCAGCTTTGGTGCAGGTTTCCGTTAGAATATCGGCATACTTATCACGGCCAACACATCCGATGTAGAGAACAGAGTTGTCGGGGAGAATGTACTAACGGGTGGCATTATAGTTAACATACGGGTAATAAGAAAAAGAATTTAAGTATATTTCAGCCCATACCTGAGCGCCACGGGCAGTGTTCTGGGCGGCACCACCCGCAATCAACTTTGCATCATGGTTCTGCAGAAGCTCCTCGTAGAGCCCCATATGCTTCTCCTCAGCGAGGATAGCATCATTGTCCTTCAGACCATACTTCTGGAGAAGAGCAGCATCACTATAGAACTGTATCAGCACACGTACTATATTTCAAAAGTATTTTGACTGGTCAAGATCTGTAACATACCCAACAGCTTGGATATCTGGAAATTATAACCGGAAAAGGACCTGCATTAGCATTGCCCCATAATCACAAATTTTACGGATATCTATCAAGCCAGGCAGGATAATAGTCCTCACGTACCGAGGAGAGGGTTCTCCAAGCAAAGAAAAGGGTATCCTTGAGCGGCAGCCATTGTCATTTATTTTAATAAGAGAAAGTGCCTGTAAAGAAAGGACTAGTGGGAGGAACGTGTGGAGAGGAAGGAGAAATGTCAAGAAAAAAGAAAATCTCTGAGAGGAGGAAGAAGAGGAGAAGGTGAGGGTGAGGGTGAGAATGCAAGAAAAGGTGGGGGAGGGATGATGGTCCGGAGGGGCAGCAACAGAAAGAAGATCCGGATCATATGCCGTACCGTACTGTACGGAGCGTATTGCATCGCATCAGGGGAGAAGTCCTCCGATGTCCGCCTACAACTCTCCATACAAACACCTCTTTTCCTGTTATCATTGCATAACGTACAATATTCACCTTCCACAATGACTGACCCAGCCTTAGGAATTGCTGAGACCATTCAAGCGGCCTCCATCAATCCAGAGCCATCCCCAAGCCATGACATCAATCCTCCGACCGCAACTTCGGAGAAGAAGCCTGTCGCTGAAGATGCGCCGTCCGAGGCTGGCAGCATCCCATCCGACATCGTGGACCCCCATCGAATGATCAGACCCGCTCCAAGACGGCATCATCTTCCTCCAATGCCTGATTTGCGCTTCGAACAAAGTTATCTGGCCAGCATACGGGGTGCTGAGACTTGGGGTCGTGTTGCATGGATCACCGTCCGAGATCAGGTATGAGGCTGCCCCCAGACCTACTATCCTGAAAAAAAAAAAAAGAAAGAAAGAAAGAAAGAAAAGAAAAGGAAGAAGCAGAAGAAGAAAGGATATCAAGGAACACACTCAAGGCTCACGCACCTCTGTTCTTTTTTTTTTAGGTTCTTCTCCCTCTAATCCAAGGTACCCTCTGGACCCTCGCTCTCTCCGGTTGGCGATTCTGGAACCGCAACGCGTCTCTCAGTGGTCAAACATTGGGCAGCAAAATTCGACGATGGTGGTACGAAGTAAATAACTGGAAACTCCCTCCCCTCCCATCAACGAGGGACCGTAAGCTTGCTGCACAGGCGGAAGACGTGAGTGACTCCCTGCCCTGTTCATGTTATTTGATACTGTAGCTATATTTAGCTCGGGTAACGTAGCTATTCTGATCGGGGCTGACATTCTCGGAGTTTTTACAGTTTTATAAGACCCAGTTCTCTAATGCCGGTGCCGACTAATTGGTTTGAACAAACTGCGATTTTTCTGGTATTTTGGTTGCATTTTGGGAGTTCGGGTTACGGCGTTACGAATATAGCCACTTCGATGGTCTTTCTGTACCTCATGTTTTAAGCCCACGGGTGCACATTTATGCGCAGTTGGCTAAACTCTTGTAGACATTTCAATGGAGCTCTTCTCTTAGTAAAGACGCCATCGTAGGACATTCATATAAAGGCCAGCCTGCTATCGAGGAGTCGTGAAACTCATAACCACGACCTACTTGCAGGCTAACACAGACATTTCCTCTGATACTAACCAGACAATTTACCACCACATAAACGCCTTAGGAGACCCCATTGACTTGCCCGCGTGTACAACAGAACCTAAGTGAAAAGACACGCTCCAGCATGAACTCTATCAATATAGCCACTCATTCAACGCCCAGGAGTATGTAGCTTCAAATGCTTTGAACCCCCTCGTTTGAACCAGGAGCAGGCGCCGGCTGATAGGGATGTGACCCGGTGCTCATAGCGACGCGGACGGCTTCAGCACCTCCCTCAGGCTTGCCGTTTGGCTCATTTCGGAGCTCAGTCTTTTGCCCCTGAGATCCATCATCCCCTGGTGTAGAACCGGTTGGCTTCGCTGCGTCTGAGGATGGTATAAATTCCGGAGGCGCAGGTTCAGTCGCTATTTCCACTTTGCCCCCCACGTTCTCCCCTGCTAAAGTGTCACTAGGACCATTAGGGCTGCTCGGCACCTTCCCCTTACCGTATCTGAGCTGCACTACCAGGCTTGGGTTTTCTCCGTTCACTATCGACTCGTCACCACTCAACTCTTCTTCTTCGTCGTCGCCTTCGAAATCGTTATCTTCTTCCTCCTCTCCACCCTGCCACTCCTTTCCGCTGGAGTGTCCCTCATCAGATTCATCCATTTCATTATCCAAGTTGTAGCCAGTATATCCATTTGCTCGTATAGGCCTTGTCCTCTGAGGCCGCCCAGTGTCTTCTGCGCCAGCTAGCTCATCACGCTGGCCACTGAGCAAGCTTTCCCCATACATTCCTCCTGC
This sequence comes from Aspergillus caelatus, assembly GCF_009193585.1. NCBI lineage: Eukaryota > Fungi > Ascomycota > Eurotiomycetes > Eurotiales > Aspergillaceae > Aspergillus > Aspergillus caelatus. Next base: position 70,882 of record NW_022475341.1, on the reverse strand, counting down.
GCGCGAACGTATCTGCCGTCCGCTAGCGGTAAACCTAGGACCCACAGGTTCTGCGGGTGAAGAAATGCCTGAGGTGTTGCGTGTGGATCGTCGGGTCGAAGGCAGGCCATCGGAGAAGATATCCTCATCGTCGGAGTATGTGTACTTCAATTTTTTCCCACGGGTACGGCCTTCATAAAGGGAAAATCCAGGCTCAGGCCTAGAAAATTGTGCTTTGCGCGCAATGCGGTAGTCTCTGCGTTTACGTTTCTTACAACTAATGAGCAAGAGTAAGACGACAGCGGAGGATCATAACTTACCTCTTCTGAGCCCTCGAAGCGAGGAACTGAATTCTTAATCTTCTCACTAAGCTTCTTCGAATACGTGCTCTTCTCCTCGTCGAGTTTATCTGCAACGGCCTTCAACTCGGGAATTGTTCCTGCCACACTCCACCATGTGACATTCTTTAGCGCCGGGTTGCTCTCACGATACAACCTAAAGTGTGTGTCATCTAAGCCTTCGATGAGCCAATATCGACGCTTCAAGCCATCGCGACCCCATGGTTGAACGGAAAGTGGTTGGTTCAAATCGTCTTCATGTCGTGCTTGCTTGTACGACTCTTTGATCTTTGCCTGAACCGCTTCGGAGGAGGAAAGGGACCAGAGGATCAGCGATTTCAGTAATTGTAACTAAAGCGTATTAGCTATCCACTGTATCTCATTTAATTTGTGGTCACAGAACGTACACGTTCTTCTGGGGCCATTCCTGTGAAAGTGCGACCCCCATGAAGAGGGTTCTTTCCCTGCCAAGCCTTGGGCCACTGGGATACATGGGTTTGGATCGCTTCTTCCAGAGGGCGTGTGTAATGAAGTCGACTGCGCATTTTGATGGATAGTCAGTCTTTTATCATAATCCTTGAACATCCTGATTGTAGATAATAGGAGCTCACTGCGCCCTTCATAGTATAGTAGGAACTAAGTGATAGGTGGTATCCATACTCCACGTCCTTCTTCCTGTTCAACACCAGGCCAAGCAATGCACATAGCAACCTCTCAATATGCTCCCCGGGAGGCGATTCCGCAACACCTCTCTCAATGTCTTGTGGTCCGTAATGTGGTGCTGATCGCGGGAAGACATCGTGAAAACGCGCGCGGAACATTACAATGAACTTTTGGTTGCGACGAGTCAGCAAACATGTTCACCGGTCCATAGACGCGTCAAATAAACGTGCAGAGTCTTAAAAAATCGTCAATTGATGGATAACTCACTGCAATGTCCGGACTATCTGCTAAAACGTATTCATGTGGTGGTGAAGGTGCCCGTTTCGGCGGCGGAGATTCTGATTCCTTCTTGAAGTACTTGGTGATGCCCACAGGCTCATTAACTGCCACGGGGGCAGACTCATCATCCGATGGTGGCGCTGATGATAGTGACGAGATATCCGAGTCAGAAAGTGACATGTTAGACATGTTTGCTGAAGTTTGAAGTGGTTGTGTTGAAATGGAACGGGGGTGGGCGAGTGCGCGCCGCAAGAAGTTCTACTGCACTACTGCTGCCGATTAATGGAGCGCGGCTTTTACGCGCCTGGCCGGTTCTGGCGTCATCGATGGCCGCCGGTATCAAGGTATACTCACAACCCGATCACAGCAATGTATTCTCTAACATTCAATTTTATTCTGGCCTACATCTAGAGTACTGAACAGGAGATTGAGCATTGATGACCTCATAATGAGGACCTGAGACGCTGTATGAGCCAGCGTAGAGTCATTTCGCAGAAAACTATGGAGGACCAAATGACAAATCAGCTTCTGAAAGAGCGCCAACAATGAGCGATCCCATTGGGAACTTATCATCTAACGTTAGTTTACAGAAGGCTAGACAATGAGCACGGCGCCATTTGATATGCCGAGAAAGGACCAAAGCTATCACCATGAGTGACACAGCAGATGTATCGATCCACTCGTTCAATGGTTTTTCTTCTTCTGCAGCGGATACCAGTGGAGGATTGATTTAACCGCTGCTGCAGTGCTTCGGGCATCATCAGACAAGTTTCCGCATTGTGGTAGCTGTGACCCCAGACTGCGTGGTGTTCCACATTCGGGAATAGTATTCTTTCCTAACCTCTCAAAGGCTGTTGAGGGGCATAATGCTTTTGTCAAACAATCTCGATTTGGTCATCATTTAGTCATGCATAGAGCAATGAAATTTGAAGACCATTAATGCAGTCAGACAGCGATACTACCCAACAAAGTCAATCGATAGCAGGAATCCTGAGCCATCGCAGATGGAACCATCATCTAAAGACTGTTTCACTGCGAGATACTCGTAGAAGTATGTGATTGGCGGAGGTCGTGGGTTGCAACACGCCTAGTAGTCACCAAGTACAGCTGACAGAGTAGTCAAACAAGATCAAGTTAGGGAATTGGACGTCTAGCCTTCGACTGAATAATGGATTGTGTACCAGTTGTGCTTATCAAACAAGTCAAGCACTAAGGTGGTCGCATGAACTGTTACTCCGTGAGGGTACTCGGTTGTTCTTGAAAGTCCATGGTTACTGTCACGGTTAGCCGCGCCGCCAAACCCACAGCCGCGCGAGAGAGGCGCACGGCGACGCTAGTCCAAGCTCGGCTAGATTAGCGACCGCGCCCTAAAGCCCACACAGCCCTTCCGCCGACGAATTCTCACCACCAACCCGACAAGCCCATCTTCGATTTGAGGTACGAGCACTTGATAAACTCCCACCACCGGGTCGCAGGGGTCTTTCTTCTTGTATACTAACCTCCAGGTCTCTATCTAGAAAGTCGCCATGGGTCGCGTGATCCGCAACCAGAGGAAGGGTCGTGGATCCATTTTCAGTGAGTGCGACCGCAGAGTTCTGAGCGAAAACCTCAAGATCAAAGTTGCTGATAACAATTTCGCCTCCAGCGGCCAACACCCGTCTCAACAAGACCCCTGCTCAGTTCCGTGTCCTTGACTTTGCTGAGCGCCATGGATACACCCGGGGTGTTGTGAAGGAGATCATCCACGACCCCGGCCGTGGTGCTCCTCTCGCTAAGGTCCAGTTCCGTCACCCTTACAAGTTCAAGCACGTTACCGAGACCTTCATCGCCAACGAGGGCATGTACACTGGCCAGTTCATCTACGCCGGAAAGAACGCCGCCCTGACTGTCGGCAACGTCCTCCCTCTTGCCTCCGTTCCTGAGGGTACCGTCGTCACCAACGTCGAGGAGAAGTCTGGTGACCGTGGTGCTCTTGGTCGTACCTCTGGTAACTACGTTACCGTCATTGGCCACAACCCTGAGGATGGCAAGACCAGAATCAAGCTTCCTAGCGGTGCTAAGAAGGTTGTGAAGAGCACCTCTCGTGGTATGGTCGGTATCGTTGCTGGTGGTGGTCGTACCGACAAGCCTTTGCTCAGTATGTCTTTACTCCCGTCAATTGGCTTGGTTTTTGCAGGAGATGCGGGAAATCGAAATTGAATGCTAACATCATCTTACAGAGGCTTCTCGTGCCAAGCACAAGTTCGCTGTCAAGCGCAACTCCTGGCCCAAGACTCGTGGTGTTGCCATGAACCCCGTTGATCACGTAAGGAACCCTTGTCTTTTGCTCTGGAAGGGATCAATCTCTGACCTACTTTTTTATAGCCTCACGGTGGTGGTAACCACCAGCACATTGGTAAGGCTTCTACCATCTCCCGCTACGCCGCCCAGGGTCAAAAAGCCGGTCTTATCGCTGCCCGGAGAACCGGTCTGCTCCGTGGTACCCAGAAGACCAAGGAGTAAGGGTATTATGGTGTGGAGTTTTTTTGTTTGTGACGGGTTCAAAATGCTCTTTTGCTATGAGGCACATGTACTTAGGCGACTGCGGATAACCTACCACGCGTCCTTAGCGAAATATGGTTGTGGCCAACAATTTCATTGATGATTAAAACAAAAAAGAGGGGGCCAGAAATCGAGTCTCTACGTGCATCTCAAAGCATTTGCCAAAAAACGTTAAGACCAAAAAATGAAGAATATTTCCTTGTTTGTTCATGGCGGAATAATTCTTATCATTTATCCAGTCCTTGTAGATTTCATGTTCCCCCAGCCTGGTGCTCCACTTGGTTGTAAGAATTCATGATCCACTTGTTGCCCGTCTACTGTGTAGTTTATGTGGATTCATAAGCGCTGTGTCCGAATTTCAATTAGATGCATTCATGGTGTGGTCTTAGCACTGCCATAAAAGAGTAATTAGCACGCTGTAGCCATGATCTACTTATATGGGGTAATGATAAAGCAAGTCGTGAGGTCTCTGCATCCCCGGTGGGATTGAAATTTATATTGATTTTCAGCGCTTGCGTATCAAATGAGTTTCTCGGGAGTATATTCGATACCAAAGCCCATATATATATGGACATATTTATCTGTCTACATATATGGCGCGACCTATTTTTGTTATCTCGTTGCTAAAGTATCCCCTTGACACAAAGCCGACGTCGAATGAATGCTACCCTTCTCGCCGTACCCGAAAAAAAATAAATAATATAAATATAGCAAGTTCTCATACAACCAGAAACCAATTGACAAAGCGCCCCGAGGCTTCAAGTATGGCTGATGGTATGTACTTTCTACTTAGAGGCGAAATGATTGATATTAAACTGACCAATCAGCGGTTCCAGACGCCACTGGCTGAGGAAATCGTCCGTAAGCCAAGCGTATGCTCCAGACACCGACTTTCTTCGAACAATGTTCTCCATGAATTATCTCATCTTCCGTTAAGCTAGACAAAGGCTTATAACACATTATACGTGATGAATCAGGAGGATCTGCCCCTGGAACTACCTCGTCTACCCGTTTGTGCCTCGCCGGCCCTGTCCGCTACTGCCCGCTGGCAGGCAGTGGTGCGCCGAGATGCAACAGCCGAATCATTTGTGTACGCTGTGTTAACGACCAAAATATATTGCCGGCCATCGTGCCCAGCTCGTCTCGCCCGGAGAGCAAACGTCCGATTCTACGATACGCCCTCGCAAGCCGAAAAAGCAGGTTTCAGACCCTGTAAGCGCTGCAGGCCACAAACCTTGCTAGCGGTTAATCCTCAGGCCCAAGTGATACAGAGGGCATGTAAAACCATCCAGTCAAAGATAGCGACTGGCTCCAAACCGACACTTAGGGAACTTGCCAGCCAGGCATGTCTGACGCCAAGCCACTTCCATCGAGTGTTCAAAAAGCTCGTGGGCGTCACCCCTGGGCAATATGCTGTTGCCATCCTGAAGGGCCCCCCTAGGGGTCCCCTTGATGACTGCAGCCGAGTATCGAATATTACAGAATTCAAACCATGTGGTGTGGGCTCCGATGTCCTTAAGCCCTTTTTCTCTTGCGGCTTGGAGGGTGATGACATGTTCGATTCTGGAGATACTATTCACTGGAATGATTTTGACGCTTTGATAGCCGCGGAGGCTGAGTATGAGTCTGGGTTCGATGCCCAATTTATGAAGGACTTCATCTCGTTACCCAAGGAAGATGCTGCTGGTACCGCTGAGCACCATGGCCAAGATATTGGGGATGCCCTGTTGCCACACGAACAAACAAGTCGTCTGGACAAGGATATTCCCCTCGCAAGCGTAGACACTGCCATGCCATCCTGAAATAGTGGCTTGCTTCTCGACGGGTAGGGTTCTCATAACCTCCTGATATTAGATAACTCCTGCACAGGGGGGGCCGCTCGACACAACCAGGACGGCGGTTAGCCTGTGTTCGTTCTGCCGTACACCTGTCCATTGATCCAAGGAAAAGGAGAAAGAACGAAATAGGAGGAGAGCATCCCGTGTACTAAATACTCCGGATTTAGTATGGGCTAATCGCTCCACCCAGTCCCGCAGGGGTTCTCAAGAGTCAGATGGTCAACCTGACGTAGATGGGCAGAGCTGGGCCACCATGGAGTCAGTGCTTCCGGAGTACAGGATGGATATGCTTTCCCAATCGTCAACCCCAACATGTACATTACAGATGAATTCGAGGTTGTATTGAAAAGTATAGAGTTTGTGTATCGAGATAGAGTCTACCCACTTAAATACGGAGTAGTTCGCCTTGTTTATCTCTTTCGCATCACGATCTGCAGGTGTAACCCACCGGGGCTTCTAGACTTCTTCACAGGAGAAAATTAAATGGAGTTTCATGTATGGAGAGGATGGTTCTTTAGTGCTATAGGCTAACACCCCTCCAGTTTACATGAATTCAGCTGCAGATCATTGGAACTAATCCAACATATGATAACAGCTAGGTACTAGAATTAGATGAGATATTAAATCAATTGTCCAATGATAGTATATAGACCTACCCTTGTTAGACCACTCCAGATATATTTTGCAGAAACACCAGAGGACTAGACCTCAATATGCACTGTTCCGAAAATAGTCCAGTGGCAACGTTTCCAGTTCAAGAAGACTGACAATCCGAGCAGATTTGTGGCATCGCATCCCCACTTGAAGCCCCACAAAAACGCGTGTCACTTGTTGCAGTTGAATGAAACTGACCTATGAGGCTTCATTGTGTGATACACTCTAGTCGTAGATAATAATAGACTTCAAACTACCCCATCCAACAGGCTAAGGTTTCAGGTACACCTAACTTTCCTCGTCAGATACAAGAACATAGAAGCTAAACAATTGGTGCCAATCATACGGATAACGTCCCCACCTTTAATAACAGTAAGTAACTACTACGTAATTTATTATTATACAAGAGGTCATTTACGTACCAAGTTATTTTACCTTCAAGGGTCTAGACATACGAGTACGAGGGACGATACCCAGTGGAGGATGAAAGGTATTGTATGGTAAAGGCAAAGCCAATCCAATGCGATCCATGTGGCGTTTCTTGCTCCCTCGGATTCATGGTTTTCCAAATGCATATCGCTGTTTTCTCTCAAGTGTAAAAAAAAAATAATTCTTTTTTGTAATTTGTCGGTGGTAAACTGAAACAAATAAAGGAATTATAATCGATCGAAATAAAAATAAATTACCACCATTGAATCATGAGAGTCATAACAGGTAAAATAGTAGCAGTAGGAGTAGTAACATTCCATCGGATACCTCTTTAATCCCTGAACATCCTCTCCCACCCACTTGGTGTCGCATCCTTTCTTTCCACCTTCCACTTTCCCCCCTTCCCCTTTCTTCAACTACAGGCCAATTCTCTGTACGCCGATTGAATTCGCTGGTCACTGACCTGCTTCCACCAGCGACAATCCACCTTGTTCTATTCTCTTCACTTTTCTACCCTTAGATCACCGCGGGGAAGATCGTTTTCATTGTCTCGTGCCCATCTGCGTTCGGCCGGTTTTCTTTTTATTTTTGCGTTCTCTATTTTGCCAATCTGCTGGCCAGATCCATCTTGCTTTTATCTCCAATTCGTTTTTAACCTCTCTTCCATTCGTCGAACCGTATCACTTACTACTATACTCGGTCACCATGAACGTCAACAGGAAATTTGATCGCTTCAAGCAATGGGCGGGGGAGAGAATGGGTGGTGAGGTCAAAACTAATCTCTCGGATGATTTCAAAGCCATGGAGACAGAAATGGGCGTGCGAAACGAAGGTGAGTCCGCCGATATATACCAAAGCTGAAAGGATTCGTCCAATGGCTGATTTTTCGTCAAGGTCTTGATCGCCTTCACAAGTCCATGATTGCCTACGTCAAAGCCGTCTCGAAGCGCAGCGAAGGTGATGATAAAGAGAAGACATTACCCATTGGTCATTTGGGCACTAGCATGGTCAGCCATGGCGAGGACTATGACGCCCATTCAGATTACGGCCGTTGCCTTACAAGTACGTTATCGCCCATGACCCTCCACAATCTCCCTGAAATCCACGCGTCTAACAATTTCATTTCCAATTCCACAGAATTCGGACGGACAGAGGAGCGCATTGCTCGCCTCCAGGAGTCGTATATCGCAGAGGCGAACTCAAGCTGGCTTGAGTCCCTGGATCGGTCCTTGGCGCAGATGAAGCAGTACCAGGTAAATTCATCACATTCACTAGATATCGCTGCAGCATGCCTAATAGAATACAGAATGCCCGTAGGAAACTCGACAGTCGACGGTTGGCTTTTGACACTTCGTTGTCCAAAATGCAGAAGGCAAAGAAGGAGGATTTCCGCGCAGAGGAAGAACTTCGGACCCAGAAGGCTAAATATGAGGAGGCTAACGATGATGTATACCGGCGGATGCAGGACATTAAAGAAGGTGAAGCAGAGAGTATTGCGGATTTGGAAGCATTTTTGGAAGCGCAGTTGAACTACCACGAAAAGTGCAGAGAAGTCCTTCTCCAACTCAAGAATGAGTGGCCTAGCCGGTGAGTAACTGTCGACGCAAGGAAACGCCTCTCACAGGTGTATTAATTATTCCGTGACAGGCAATCTCAGGCACAAAGTTCGAGTGGTCGGCGACCTGGTCGTGCCCGTGCTAGCACAGCCCATTCGTATCAGGAGCGATGCGAACCCCTGCATGAGGAACTTAGCAACTCGGCAGATCTGCGCCCCATTATTCGGTCAAGCAGGTCTCCGTCCGATGTGGGTGACTCGAGAGAAGTCTATGCCCCGGAGACTGTACCGCAGAGGCCTTTCCTCAATAGGACTTCAACGTTCGAAAGTCCAGCACAACTACGACAGGAGCAAGCGTACAGCCCAAGTCCTCGACCATATCGAGCGCCTAGTGAGAATTTCATTACCGGCAGGAACAGCGTCCTGGCTCGGATGGCTGCCGATCCGTCTGAGGAGACCAGCCCGCGATCTGATTCCCCGGTATCATCATTTGGGGGTGTTACGAGAAGAAGCAGTTCGACGACATTGAATGGAGCTGCGGTACAGAAGAAAGCACCTCCACCCCCTCCACCTTCGCGCGCGAAGAAGCCGCCACCGCCACCGCCTATGAAAAAGCCTATACTCAGTGCTGGCGAAGCATAGGGTCGCCTCACATCAGACATCACAGATAGTTCTAGGAGGCTGCGGCGGATAGATCGCAATGGGGTGTCATAACATTTTCATTTTGCGGGGCTTTTGAGGCCATGGCTACTATCCACTTGCCTGCGGTGAGTGGCAGTAGATGATCAGTCTGCTATTGATGATATTCATTGGCATGTAGTAGTATGCGGCAGCATTTGTATTTATAGTTGTGCAAAGATGCTCTCGATATACCTTTGTTTATATGTAGGATAAACTACATCGTCTTTTGATGCATAAATGTCTTAGGCGTGCATATTGGATTGTCGGCGTCAACTGCGTCGAATCTTTTTATAAATGTGAGAAAGTTAAGATATGATATAAAGGCATAGTTGGGTTCATCTGGGAACTCATGCGACTGGCAAAAGTAATATATATATATATATGTCTGTTGGCCTCGTTATCCGGTCACCCCAGGGACTTGACAAACCAAGCTTCATTGAGCCCCTCTGGATAACTAGGTAATCTACGAGTCAGATGCTCACCAACGAGCCCGCCTGATAGCCAGGTGTTCGAGGTTCTACCAACAGATTGAATGAACTTCAAGCCAGGGACCATGCTTTTCATGCTTCACTGGGTTGGGTGACGGTGTACATGATTTGATCAACTGTCTGTTGTCGATTATAGTCATTCAGTTCACTTAGTAATGAAGTGTAGTAGATGTGGTAGGGTTGGTGTCGAAAGATTTTGAATGGGAGTCTTAGTTTATATATAATACGTGTTACGCCAGTAGCGTGAGTCTTCTGGAATTGAGTAAGAAGCCTACTACGCAGATACTCCAATAAATGAGCATATAGTATGAAAATAAGGCCATATTCTTGGCTAAATCTGTTTGATTGCTTGTTGTGCTAGTACCTACTACTCCGTAAACCATCCCTGATACCTTGATATGGTGTAGTACCTAGTGATGAACTAGTCTAAACTAAGGATAGCTGAAGCTCAAACCAGTAACTAACCGGCGCCTTCCTATTTGCTTCCCCAAAACCCGAACACGGCCGGCGGGACGGATGAGTCAGCATGGCATCACGTGCGGGCGGCACGAAATCTTCTTCCAACGTCTCGCCGCCTACCTCTCCTCGTTACAGGCAAAGGCTGAGCACAGCCAGTTTCCCCGACCAGCACGGAAAGTCGCGAAAGCCCCGTCCCCTCCATCTCCATTTCATCCATACAGGCCTTCCACGCGCCCTTTTCAGCGCGACCCCTCCATTTGGGGTCTCCATCACCCATTTAGCATCGCGTTGGGCCACTCCCCCTTCCCTTATTACTGATTCTTTCCGGTCGGTCGCCTACCGCCCTGTATCTTCCCACCCCAAAACATCACGAAACTTGTCGCCAAGGTCCAGATACAGGCCGCTATCAGTCGCATCCATCGATACAAGGCGCCCACTTCTCCTCCACGTCTGTAAATTGGCGCGCTTCATCGCCCTATAGCTGCGAATTATCGTTCACTCTTACCACTCTCGTTTTCCACGTGTTATCCTAGCTGCTTGGTCGCGGGTTTTGTCGCATCTAGGTCAACTCCAACGTGTTTACTCCGCCTATGAACAGTAAAACCACGCGCTAAATCATGGCTTCCCTCCAGTCAGCACCAAACATGGCGACTGGGAACATGAGCCTGCCGCCAAATTTGACACAGCAGCATATTCAAGAGGTGTTCCAGGTACGTCGCCTTGCCATATTTTCGCGCTGGGCTCCTAACCCCTACTTGTTCTTTTGTTTTCTTTGTTCCTCTCCTCTATCAATTGTCTTTGGCAATGTCTACTTCAATTGATCCCTCTGACAGCCGCATAGAAGTACAAGCAGATGCAAGAGCAAGGTGTCCGCCATGATGACCCCGAATTCCTGAAAGCCCAGCACCTTCTTTCGGCCGTTCAGCGACAGCAATTTTTCCAGAAGCAAAGACAAGTTGCACAGCAGCAGCTCCAGGCGCAACAACGTCAACAAATCAATGGTGCCGGCCCAGACTCTGCCGCCGCCAATGGTGTCAATGGTAAGCCTGCCACTCTGAACATTTCCACGTGTACTGGCTAGAATCTTTATCTAACCTTGTCATTGGCAATCCAGGTCGGACGAACTCTGTGTCTTCTGGTACCAGTGCCGTTCAGGATGGCACTTCCACCCAAGCAGGTAGTCAGCAGCAAGCCCTAGGACAGGTTGCGTCTCAGAAAGGAGCGCCTGTTGCTAGTGGTAGTTTTTCGGCTGAGCAGCTGGCCACGCTTAGAAATCAGATCGTCGCTTTCAAGTGGCTATCAAAGAATCTCTCAATCCCACCTCGTGTTCAGGAGCAACTGTTCGCATCTAAAAAACAGCAAACCCCGGGCCCCTCAGACAATGTGACAGCAGCAGAGAACGTCTTGGTAGGCGTGTCTCAAAACAAGACAGAGCAGCCTGCTAGTGCGACAGAGACTTCCCCCCAATCTAAAGATTTTTATGAAACATTTCAATCGCCCTATGATTCTGTTCCTAAAACCATCAGCTTTTCCGACCACGCTTCCCGCGCATATCGTACGCGCATTCCTGCCTTGATGCCACCCGGTATTGATCTGGAACAAGTGCGCGAGGAAAGAGAGCTGGTTCTGTATAATAAAATCAACGCCAGGAAAGCGGAATTGGCCGAGCTGCCTGCTAATATAGGCGTATGGGATACAAGCCGAAGCGATACCGCAACAGGTGATGACTCGTTGAAGTTGAAGGCCCTCATTGAATACAAGATGCTCAATCTCCTTCCAAAGCAACGGATGTTCCGAAAACAGATACAGAACGAAATGTTTCACTTCGATAATCTAGGAATGACCGCGAACCGCTCTAATCATCGCCGTATGAAGAAGCAGTCATTGCGTGAGGCTAGGATTACCGAGAAGTTAGAGAAACAACAGCGTGATGCTCGTGAGACCAGGGAGAAGAGGAAACAATACGATCAACTTCAAGCCATCCTTAACCATGGTGCTGAGCTGCAGAATGCTGCAAACCAACAGCGCACTCGTATGCAGAAACTGGGTCGTATGATGCTTCAACACCACCAGCACATGGAGCGTGAGGAGCAGAAGCGTGTCGAGCGTACTGCCAAGCAACGTCTCCAGGCTCTTAAGGCTAACGATGAGGAGACCTACTTGAAACTTTTGGGACAGGCCAAAGATTCACGTATCTCTCATCTGCTCAAACAGACCGACAATTTCCTTAAACAGCTTGCTGCTTCGGTTAGAGAACAACAACGTAGCCTGGCAGAACGATATGGCGAGGATGATCAGTTCTACGACGAAGAAGAAGAGGAGGAAGAAGATGTTGGGTCCGGAACTGACGACGAAACCGGCGGAAGACGCAAAATTGATTACTATGCTGTCGCCCATAGAATTAAAGAAGCTGTCCTTGAGCAGCCTTCTATCCTCGTTGGCGGCACGCTCAAGGAGTACCAGATGAAGGGACTGCAATGGATGATTTCACTTTATAACAACAACCTTAATGGTATTTTGGCAGACGAGATGGGTCTAGGAAAGACCATTCAGACCATTAGTTTGATCACCTACATTATTGAAAAGAAGAAGAACAATGGCCCGTTCCTTGTCATTGTGCCTCTCAGTACCCTCACCAACTGGAACTTGGAGTTTGAGAAATGGGCCCCGTCCGTTGCGAGAGTTGTCTACAAGGGTCCTCCGAATGCGCGTAAGCAGCAGCAGCAGCAGATTCGTTGGGGAAACTTCCAGGTTTTATTGACTACATACGAATACATTATCAAAGATCGACCGATTTTGAGCAAGGTCAAGTGGAACCATATGATCGTCGATGAGGGCCACCGCATGAAAAACACGCAGTCTAAGCTGAGCAGTACTCTATCACAGTACTATACCAGCCGCTATCGTTTGATTCTGACCGGTACTCCCTTGCAAAACAATTTGCCAGAATTGTGGGCACTTCTGAATTTCGTTTTGCCGAACATCTTCAAATCTGTGAAATCGTTCGATGAGTGGTTCAATACCCCATTCGCCAACACTGGTGGCCAGGATCGAATGGAGCTGTCTGAAGAAGAACAGCTGCTGGTCATTCGCCGTCTGCACAAGGTTCTTCGTCCCTTCTTGCTCAGACGTCTCAAGAAGGATGTCGAGAAAGATCTACCAGATAAGCAAGAAAGGGTCATCAAGTGCCGTTTCTCTGCCTTGCAGGCCAAGCTGTACAAGCAACTTGTTACGCATAACAAAATGGCTGTTAGCGATGGAAAGGGAGGCAAGACTGGTATGCGCGGTCTGAGCAACATGTTGATGCAGCTGAGAAAACTTTGCAACCATCCTTTCGTCTTTGAGCCTGTAGAGGATCAAATGAACCCTGGGCGAGGGACCAACGATCTACTTTGGCGTACGGCAGGTAAATTCGAACTTTTGGACAGAATCCTGCCCAAGTTCCGGGCCACTGGTCACCGCGTCTTGATGTTCTTCCAAATGACCCAGATCATGAACATCATGGAGGATTTCCTGCGCCTTCGTGGAATGAAGTATCTCCGTCTTGACGGTTCCACCAAGTCTGACGATCGCTCTGATCTCCTGAAACTTTTCAACGCCGAGAATTCGGAGTACTTCTGCTTCTTACTCTCCACACGTGCGGGTGGTCTCGGTCTTAACCTTCAGTCGGCAGACACTGTCATCATCTTCGATTCCGACTGGAACCCCCACCAAGATCTACAAGCCCAAGACCGTGCGCATCGTATTGGTCAAAAGAATGAAGTTCGTATTCTTCGTTTGATTAGCTCCAATTCCGTTGAAGAGAAGATCCTTGAACGTGCGCAGTTCAAGCTCGACATGGATGGCAAAGTCATTCAGGCAGGAAAGTTCGACAACAAGTCTACTAATGAAGAACGAGAAGCCTTACTACGGACACTCCTCGAAACCGCCGAGGCCGCTGATCAGATCAATGAACAGGAGGAAATGGATGATGATGATTTGAATGATATCATGGCAAGGTCTGATGAAGAGCTGGTTGTATTCCAGCGCCTCGACAAGGAGAGACCAACAAGAGATCCTTACGGACCTGGCCACCCGCTGCCACGCTTGATGTGCGAGGATGAACTTCCAGAAATTTATGTCTCTGAGGAGAACCCTGTTACGGATGAAGTCGAGGTTGAGATGGCTGGTCGCGGCGCACGTGAGCGCAAGGTTACTCGGTACGACGATGGTCTCACTGAGGAGCAATGGCTTATGGCTGTGGATGCCGACGATGACACAATCGAAGATGCCATCGCCAGAAAAGAGGCCAGAGTTGAGCGTCGCCGTGTCAACAAGGAGCGACGTCAACGGAAGACGGGTGTCGATTCTTCGCCTGAGCCGTCTCGTGAAAGCTCTGAAACACCACAGCCGAAGAAGCGGGGTCGCAGAGGCCCTGCGCCGAAACGCAAGGCAGAAGAGCTTGTGGAAGAGACCCCTCAGCCGAAACGTAAGAGGGGTAGGCAGGCTAAGCCTGTGGAGACCTTGAGCCCAGAGGATCGCGCTATCCTGCAACGCATACTCAACAATACATATCAAGCGTTGATGGACATGGAGCAGGAGTTACCAGCAGATTCTTCGGATAGCGAAGACGGACCAGTGACCCGGTCCATAATTGAGCCATTCATGAAGCCACCCCCGAAGTCGCAATATCCCGACTACTACATGATCATCCAGAGTCCGATTGCTATGGAAATGATTCGAAAGAAGATTAATCGTGATGAATACCAAAATTTGAAGGACTTCAGGAATGATATTCATCTCCTCTGTCAAAATGCTCGAACTTATAATGAAGACGGCAGCATCCTGTTCCAAGATGCCAATGATATCGAGGTAGGTCGCCGCGTTGATGGATTATATGAGTGAACTAGTACTGACGTTGATTAGGCAAAATGCCTGAGTGAACTGAAGAGAGAGACCGAGGGCTACCCGCAATTCGCCAACTATGACGACCAGGGAGCGCCTGCTGGTCAAGATCAGTCCCTCGCAGCAACCCCGAGCGTTGAGACTCCTAGCGCTGTCACTACCCCCGGCCAACCGAAGCTAAAGCTTACATTCAACAGTGGTAATCGGGACAGCACAGGAGCCGCCAACGGAACCCCACAGACTGGAACAACTGAGGAGTGACCTTTGCATAAACCTTTCGTCCTGGATTGCTTGACTCTGTTCATTACGTACGGGAGAAACTCTCCCCTACAACGCACTTTTGCTATTTTGATCTTTTCTTGACATGTACCCATCCGGCTTTGGACGGCGTTATGTGACTTGGTGATGGATGATGGTTGATGGCGCATGCTCTGCTCTATTGAAGACGAGCGATTGATTTCAATTTATGGTTTTCTTTTCGTTTACTTTTATATTTAACCCCGCCTTCTTCTCCTGTGTACTCAGTGGTCGATAAAATGATCAGATACAGATTTTGTCTTCTCACTTTGTGTTGTCTATTACCTTTGCCTGTCGTGCAGGGATGTTATCACCTTCCCATCACTAGAGAGACTTGACTTACCCTTCCAAATTTTGTCTCAGACGATGATGAGATCGGTTGTAATTTGGATTCTTTTTCGTTTTACCTTTCAGATTTGTGTTTTATCCTACCAGCGACCATGGTAGTCGTACATCTACATATAGTTGTACTAATGGGCAATTGAATGTACTGTACTGGAATGAAAAGAGCGCGCAAAATGTAAAATCGTGCTTGCCAAGTGATTTAATGAATTACCAGTCCGACCGACATCGGGAGTGACCGACCCTAAATCTTATCGTGGCACAGCCCATGCATTAGTCCCGTCTATAAACAGTTACATTGGCATCCGGGCTCCCCCTTCCAACAATGAGTTCGGTTCCCAAGCCCTCCGCCTGAATTTGCTGCCCTCGCAACACTATGATAATGCATAATAGGAAAACGAAAGCATCCAGGTCAAGAACAGGGTGTCAAACTTGCAAGTTGGTTTCTCCTCCTCCCAACCGAAGAGGGCCTTTGTCTGCCCGTCGCATCAATGTTCATGCACCACTGACCGTACCCCCAGGATACGGCATGTCAAGTGCGGTGAGGAGAAGCCGGAGTGCCTCCAGTGTAAGAACTCTGGCCGGAAATGTGATGGTTACAACACTTCCTCTCAGGACCAACTACCCACGAAAGTAGTACATCGTCAATCGCGCCCTGCCTGGACAATGGTGAGCCCTGACCATCGTCTAATCCTCCGTCCGGGAACCAGGGAAGAGCGACAGTATGTAGAATTGTTCTGCTCGCAGACGTCACGGGCTCTTTCTGGCTTCTTCAGCCCTCAGCTATGGAATTTTCAACTACCGCAGCTCAGCCAGTCGGAGCCGACTATTAGACATGCTATCGCTGCACTCGGCGCTGCCCATGAGCGGTCCATCTTGAATCCTTCAGCAGAAAACGCGGGGGTTACGGAGCAATTCATACTTCAGCAGTATAATAAATCCATTCAATATCTGATGGAGCACCTCACCGCGCCAAAATCCCAGTCGGTTGACTTGTTGCTGGTCACATGTGGTTTATTTGTATGCCTAGAAATCGTGCGAGGGAACAATAAACAGGCGTTCAACCACCTGGCAGCAGGGGCGACCATTCTCCACAGACGGGGCCATTTTGCTAAGACAACTCCCCAGTCCATGGATATTGATAGGGAGCTATCCCACTTATTCTTTCGGTTAAATATGCAGCTATCTCTCTTTGGACGCCCATTAGTCCCCCTCACCATTGGTCATAAAGGCACACAGCCTCCTTCCGCAGAGGGAAAGGTCTCGTTCTCCACCATTGAAGAAGCCAGACACTGCCTGGACGGGCTAATGAACAAGGCCTTGGGATTCGTGCGTCTAAGTCTTCAGAACCCGACACCAAGTGATGCTACAAGAATACAACAGAGACAGAAACAACAAGATATAAAGGAGGAGTTCGATGCTTGGGCAATGGCACTAAACAAGATGATGGCGCGGAGAGGGAACTCCAAAACGTTGGATAAGCGTGGACCGCTTACACTCAGACTTCATCATCAAGTCTCGCTGATATGGCTGCAAGCTTGTTTCGCAACGGACCAGATGGGCTTCGACAACTTCCGTTCAAATTTTGAAACAATCGTCCGTCTTGCGGAGGAAGTAGTTCGCCTGGGCCCTGATCAGGAAAAGCCGTCTCCCGTGAATGGGTTTTCCCTCGAATCTGGAATAACTCCCCCGTTGTGGTTCACGGCGGTGAAGTGTCGTGATCCCATCATTCGACGAAAAGCTATCCAGATTTTATCAGATTATCGTAAAAGGGAGGGGATGTGGGACATGGGGCTCTTTTTTAAAGTAGCTGAGTTGGTCTTGGAGTCAGAAGAGGCCGAGCTATCCTCTTTGCCCATTGAGAAAAGAGTGCCTGAAGACCGGCAACGCATATATGACCCAATATTGCCTGAAGAAATTGTGGCGAGTCCGTGTCAGGTCATACTGCTGTCGAGACCCGATGGGGTGGACGGGGGTTGGCACACGCGGACCACATACATTAGTTGGACGTCATAAAAAGGACGAGTCTCACTTGACAACAGACGATCAAACCAGATGCAGCACGATGCACTTAGCATTATATGCCGCGTACCCTATGCTCAACATACAGAGCACAAAGTACACACCACCGAGTCGTAGGGCTATAGCAAGAGAAGCGGTAAGACCATCTGGCGCTGGCAATCAGACTGATCTTTCTGGAAATATGAACGGATCCCCAAGCCAGGTGCAAACCTAGATTTTGCTTTGTTTTCAGCCGCTTTATGCCCTTATTTTGACTAGATGGAGGTTATCTGACCAGCTCCTAACAAGCGGAGATGCACCTATCCACAATGAGTCTATTCCGTCAAACTGGGACGGCCAAGGCGGCACGAAACAGGAATACTATCTGCACTACTTGTTTACTTCGCTCTCAAGAGTTGCCGATATCAGTCGATCGTGAAATCTTAGTTGGTCGGCAACTATGTATCGTTCGCTCCTTTTACCTCTCTTCCCCCGCGGGTGACTGCCTAACCAATCTTTAACAATCAACAGTTCAACGCAGCCAAAGATAGATTCCGAATACGCTTTATTGAGGATATTCTCTCTATTATTGGGTTCTAAAATCCAGTGCGTAAAGATAATGTGACCTCACTGGCTCTCCGGATATTCCCAGTCAAAGACCTGACTCCATTCTTCCAGCACTACTACTTTTCACTATTGAATACAAAGGCCTATAACTAGTATTCGAACAGCTGATATATATACCATGCTCCGTATCATTGACTGTATTCCTTTTCCTGATTGAGATATCTGTCGTTGAGTACGTTCCCGAGCTGCAAGGAGCAGCCAACAATCTTCAGCGTAAGGCACCAGGGATGGAAGATCTTATTGACTACCGGTGCTGAGAGGAAGTGAAAGTGGTAGGGTAGCAATCCACTTGTTTAGACTCCCCAGGCACTGTAAGTTAAAGCCTAAATTGTTCACTCGTGAGTGGCGGTCGCATCTATTCGTCCGAAGGCAAGGATATAACCGCTGTCGGTTGACGAGGTTAAAACAACACCCTTCTCCCTCTGTCTTTGACAAAGTGATGACTTAAATTTACCTCTCATACTTCATCCTTAGCTTATTCACTTGGTGCAGCTTGCATCATTGCAGCAACTATTGATGTTGCCCTTGAGCAAGCAGTTAAGTCAAAATGCACGGAAACAGTTCAGCGAGTTTTACTCCCCGATGAGCGAGTTCAACTGCTCTGTTATAACAGTCACAGACGACGGCGTGGGGCTGAAAGTCACGCAATAGCTCAATGGCTGACAATGTGTCAGAATCGATCATGGCAGCTTACAATCTGACGGAGTTGACCGATGAGAGTGTTCATTTCTATCCTACGGGGCTGTAGACTTCGAAGCGAATTTCATCCCGTGCCGTTATTCCGAGTTCTCTTACAGGAACCACCGCAAGGAAGTGGACGATGAACTGTCCGTACCATAGCTCCGCGGAAAGTCGAGAGAATGCCTGACTTGGATGGCCGTAGATGGCATTTACAGGGGTGGGCTTTCTCTTTTTGAAGTCGGTGATACAGATACAGTGACTGCCGTATCTTCGAGGGGCGGGTTGTCTCTTCCTAGACTTTGAGTTTACGCTCGATGAATGTTGGAGATTTGAGTTCCTTGGGATATGCTCGGTCATATAGAAACATTTCCATCCAAAACAAAGATCGTGTATAGGCTCAATCCATAAATCATCGCTGAGGAGAAAATTATCACCCAAGGCATAGCAGTACTTTAAAAGTTATATGGAGTGATAACTGGAACATTCTACCTGTTTACGGACGCTTTAGGGCTTCCCGTAAAATCCCCTATCTCGCGCGCTGAACGCAACAGCCTGAGGCTGCCGGTATTAGTCATCGCAAGTGTACGGTATGACAGGACAATACAGGTACAGTACCGAGGTGTAACACCAACACCATGGAAAATTGCGTACTAATGCTTCTGAGAAACCCCCTAAGATGCAGGTGCAAAGGTGCAGTCTCCGGCAGTAGCATAAGCCTTACATGTGCGCAACTGCTAAAATCGACGAGTAAAGATGAAACCCTAGTGGCTTAGCCTGGTCACGTCATTCGTGTATCGGAAGAACGCCTCCAGTTTTCTCGACGTCATGACCAATCACGTGACACACCGCACCGTCGTCATGGCGGTCATTGCGCTCCGTAACCGCCAGATCGTCCTTTCGGAGTCTCACTTCCTCAGCTAGATAACGACCCGTCTTTTCTCTTCTTCAACTTCTCCGTCAGCCTCCATCCAACCCCGAGAGTTAGCCTCAATCGACAAATCAGTTCAATTCCTTTAAAAATAAGCAAGAATGGCTACCTTCCAGGATCGTGCTCAGCACGCTATCGCTCAGCTTGACAAGGAGGTGAGTCCTTGTTTGTGCGTGTTGATATTCGTATGAGAGAAATGCGTTGGCATTGATTGCTTGTGCCGAGGGGGATAACAATGATTCTGTGTTGATAATTTGACTTTGGACTTCTTCAACTAAATTCATCTGGTGGAACTGGCAGCAATTGACCGCTGCTTGTCTTTTTGTTTTCCTATTTTATTTTTTTTTCTTTGTATTCGGATCTCGCGAGGAAGGCTAATCAAAACATTTCTTGTGTGTGTGTGTTTCCGCAGCTCTCCAAGTACCCTGTCCTCAACAACCTTGAGCGTCAGACCTCCGTTCCCAAGGTCTACGTGATCCTGGGCCTGGTCGGTGTTTACACCTTCCTGGTGTTCTTCAACATCGCCGGTGAATTCCTTGTTAACCTGGCCGGCTTCATCATCCCTGGCTACTACTCACTCAACGCATTGTTCACCGCTGGCAAGGCCGATGACACACAGGTACGTTTTAATTCTCATCTGACCCTAGGCGCTGATCGAATAAGCTGACTCTTCGTGATTCCTGTAGTGGTTGACGGTATGTTCTTGTGATCTTGTTTTCCCTCTGATCTATACCGCTTTGCACCTAGGCCGTGTTCCGAGCACGTGACAGGTTTCCTCGTATGAATCGGCATGACTGATTGACATGTGAATCGGATAGTACTGGGTTGTTTACGCCTTCTTCGCCGTCGTTGAGAGTGCTGTCTATGCTCCTTACTGGTTCCGTAAGTAGTGCCTTTCTGTTCTTCAGTTACGGTGGCTTTGTTGGGAACAATGTGCTGATCTTCAATTTAACTAGCCTTCTACTACATCTTCAAGTTCGGTCTCGTTCTCTGGATGGCTCTCCCCCAGACCAAGTAAGCTTTCATTTTCTTTTCTTCTATGAACTCGATCATGAACCTGAGCTGACCCGATTTTCTAGCGGTGCCCAAGTCGTCTTCCACTCTTTCATTCAGCCCGTCTTTGGCCGCTTCTTCTCTGGCGGAAACACCTCGGCCAACCTCCGCGCCCAGGCTGATGCTGCTACCAAGGCCCAGTAAACAGACCGTATAAGGTGATACGGCATTCGCGGCGTGTTCTGCGTTGCTATGAGCCAGGTTGGTCTTGGTGTTTTGGTACTTGAAAATAAAGAAACCAGTGAAGATTCGCTGGCGCGGAAAAAAGTGTCAGGTGAGAAGGCACTTCGACCTGAGTCAGATGGTTTTGGGTCATTCTAGCTGTTTTGGTATTTTGTCATGATTAGTAGAATTGCTTGATTTGTTTTGCGTGTTGGGTGAGACGCGGGGAACCACGCCCTCTTTCCACGAACGCGGGTATAGTTGTATTTGATGCGATGATGCCACTTTGTTAATCTGACGCACCATTTGATTTGTTTCAATTCCGGGTCCTTCCCCGCAAGATGTGTTAGCATCCGTGCTTGTTGAATCTCGAACAGTACAAGGATTATGAGCCAGTGGAACGTAAAAATACACGGGAAGACAGGTTGCAAAAAACCCCCAGCGTCGGAGCATGAAATTAACATCGAACCGTTACTCCACAACTCCGGATATACAGATAAGGATGCAAGCTGCGCATATCTTTGGAGAAAGAGAAGAAGAGAAAAGAGGAAAAGAACAGGCACTGCGACCCAGCGAAACCTTACAAATGTAATGATTTTTTAAATCAGTATAGTCCAAAACGATTCTGCCAGCCATCTGACCGGGGGTTTAGGACAATCCTGTAAGGAAATGGGTTGGAATCGCTTGTCGTGATGGGCGGAATATGATCCTTTTCTCGGTTGACTACGGCGAGAATCTTCAAGGCTGCCTTTTGAAGCATATTCTCCATCGCCTTGCGCACTTTGGCGCGTTCTACATGAGCAGTCAGCACTGACATGCATTCGTACAAGCTGCAGAACGCCATGTATGGGGCGATTTTTCGGTGGCAAATGCATACCTGATTCTGTTCGTGGAGTGGCGATTGTCACATCCAGATTCCACACCTCCCAACATACTTCTTCCTCGCCTTTTCCAGCAAGTCCGCCAAACCAGATTCCGGAGCGCCTGCGCTTCTTCTCGTAGAACTCTACTGCGATCCGACCGCGCACACCGCCGCCCCCTTCATGGGCACTAGCGGCAGACGAGGAGTGCTGGCGGACTAGGGCGCTGATACGCGACTCAATCAGAGTCTCAAGGTCTTCATCGTTAATAGCGGGGAGAGTAAAGTCTAGGACATCAAAGGTAGTCGGTCGGATAGAGGGAAAGTAACGGTGAAAGAAGATTAGGTTGAGAACACCTATAGGAGAGGGGGTGTCAGTTACGTATACCAGAAGAGTTATTAACGAACAAGCTAGATCTAAAAAATGTTTGAATAGAATAATGTACCTTTTAAGACGTCCCGGACGGTGGTGGTGTCTGCAAAGATCTCCAGGAAGTACTCCGGAGGGGTTTTGCGGGGCTCCATAACGTAACGCGTTCGTGTTGGGGATGCGAGAGATGGATCTGAAACGAACGGTGGGGATCCCGTTCCCTTTTACTGCTCTATGGATTTGATAGCAAGTTTCCGATGACGACCCAGCTACCGCAGCGAGCTGGGCCGTAAAAACGGTGCGATGTCACCGTTCTTCACGGGGGTTTCGGGCAGTTGAGGAGTGGCGGAGAAGATGACAATGTCGAATGCTGGGGGTGTAAAGGCGTAAGAGTGCTGTCTAGATTTGTATGGGTTGTATGAGATACTTGACTGTGATGTTCACGGAGGATGCATGATTCTCTAGGGATATTTCTGGTAGGTCAACCAGCAGAGGAGAGCGACATGGGTATGTAGACGAAAAGAAGAGTTGAAGAGAATGAACCAGTGGATCAGGAGGGAGACGGTGACCATTCCGGCGGAGGAGGTTGCCCCTCGCCGATAGTGACGGAAAGATAACGGTGCCTTAACTCTTTTGGAGTACGGAGTACCTGAGCGTTACTCAATTTGACCCTACCTACAATGAATTTGTGTTAAAATGAATAAGGTAAAATTATACAATAAATGTAGATGAACCACTTCAGAATTTATAGATGATATACATATATTTATTGATTTATTTATATTAGATTATATTGACGCTTGATGTAAAAGGGAAAAAAAACAAAACAAAGCTCTTCTCCAATTTAATACGTCCCCGACAATCATAGCACCACCCCATGATTTCACGTTGCTATCGAACTTTAGCCGAGGCCGCGCCAGACGGTTGCCATGCTTTTATCTTTCCCCGACCGTCTCTCTCGGCTGTCATTGATGATCAGTCCTCCTTCGCCTCCTCTCCCCTTTTATATTCTCTGGCATTATCCTGCCTGTGCTTTGCTATTCCTTTTGTCATACCCTATGATGAGCTGAATTGATTTATTTTCTTGAGAGAGATTATCCGCTTACCTCCGACCGCTCCACCATGATCGGTGCTACTAGGCGCTGGTTCCGGCGCAATCGCAAGGGTCTCGCGATCGGGGCTGGCGTGATCGGAGCCGGTTACCTTGCAGGACAATATGTGCTCTCCAAAATTTCAGAAGCACGGGAACGTATGAGCAGTGATCGGATCGCTCGGGAGAAGTGAGTAGCCTCCCTGTGCTTGTCGGGTGTGTTCGTGTGCTCGCGAGACGGTAATTGACGTATCATACTCGAATGTTGCAACCTTCAGTTTACGGCGACGTTTCGAACAAAACCAAACCGATTGCACCTATACCGTTCTCGCTCTCTTACCGACTGCTGCAGAAGATATTCTGGACGCTCTTCCTGTCGAGGAATTGACGAAAGAACTA
This sequence comes from Aspergillus caelatus, assembly GCF_009193585.1. Classification (NCBI taxonomy): domain Eukaryota; kingdom Fungi; phylum Ascomycota; class Eurotiomycetes; order Eurotiales; family Aspergillaceae; genus Aspergillus; species Aspergillus caelatus. The sequence goes on along the minus strand of NW_022475341.1, from coordinate 47,285 downwards.
CAACGAAAGCGAGCAGAGAGGTTAGCTCGGCTCAGCGCCGGGGAAGGGACCGGATCAGATCTGAGCTCTGTATCCCCCAGCTTACCGGAGGATGACCGTCGGAGTCTATCCAGTTTCCAGAGTGATGGATTCGTTCGCACAAGCCAGCCGGGAGAATCTTCCGTTGAGGGCGATGGCGAGGCGCGACCGAAAAGAAATAAAACACAGCTTTGGAATGAAGTTAAGATCACTTGTAAGACATCATCTCAAACATATTATCTTGCGGAAACTGAAACTGATCGGCTTGTTACAGCTATCACTAGGTCCTTCACTCTAGTCTATACCCTTTCGCTGTTGACAATCTTTACGCGAATCCAACTCAACCTTCTCGGCCGTCGGAACTATCTTTCCAGCGTAATCTCTATGGCGACACCCCCTGCCAACGAATCGACGATCAGGCTGGAAGATCATGACGATGATGACCTCACACAGACTTTGGGAAATGATTTTGAGACCAATCGCCGCTATCTTGCCTTCAGTTGGTGGTTGCTTCACCGAGGTTGGAAGCAGCTCATGAACGAGGTACAGACTGCCGTTACAGATGTTTTTGGCCCCCTTAACCCTAGAGAGGATGTCTCGTTGGCCAGGTTGTCCGAGCTATTCCTGGAGGTTCGAAAGAGAGTAGAAGGGCATACTGAGGAGGAAAGAAAGCATGTTCCTTCTTGCCCCAGAGCCAACCGAACTTTTTACTAACCGTTGCTATAGGCACAGGAAGTGGCTGTCCTATCTACTCCCCCCTTGCGAAGAGGAGGATAAAGTACTAGAGGAGTCCGGTGTCCTTGGAGTGACGGAGCTCGCCAACTCCCAGACTGCAACTACCTTGCGACATCTACTGGACGAGACGGCCGACCTGATCGAGTCGCCAACCTTTACACGCGTCTTGATGCTTCTGAACAATGAATGCTTCCAGACATTGATCCATCAGTGCACCGCCGATGCCTTCAAGTCGGCTTCACAAACTCCACGGAGCGTTCCCCAGTCATTTACTTCATTTGCCACGGTTGTCCCGGGAGCTGATAGCTCTGAGCCAAAGGCAAAGTTAGCCAACATTCTAGCGGTTTTAGCCCGCCAAGCACATGTGATTGGCAATGGTACAAACCCGCCAAATCTTTACCTAACTGCGATGGACCAAGGTGTGCGAGAGTTAGAAGCCTTCGCAGCTGTAGTGTATAGCTCTAACTTTGATTTCGAGCTGATTGGGTCCGGAACGAAGATGGACTCTCCAGGAGAGGAGACGCCCGGCTCGGACACGGTGTTGGTCGAGAAGGAAGACTACGATGGATATGACCGCAATCAGGTTCAACAGCCGCCGACCGCAGGGCCCGGTGCGGATTCGGCATTTGAGAAGGCGTGGGGAAAAGCAATGGAAGAGCAGCCATCGACTGCTACGTAGCCAGGCAGGCATGCTTCTTCCCGGAAGCGGCGGATATTATCAATTCACAGTGCTTCTTGGACTTGCATAATGTTTTGGGGGTGAGGTTGGTGGGGGGGGGGGGGTTGTAGTTCTTGTATGATATTTTCTGTGCATTTTCACGAAAGCATGGCTTTCTATGACGGCGGTGTTCACCGCAGTTACAGCTATTATAGATGTTCCTATCAACCTCCCCACATTATGGTAGAATAGGCATGTCAAATATACAAATGACTTATGGATTCTATTGTTGGAAAGAAGACACCCTCAAACCACGGACTTGGTGCGAGCTGAAGCAGACGATATCGTCCTTAAGGAAGGCAAGGCAATTCCTTTCCATGTATACAGTTAATAGGATGGCGGAATTACAGCCGCGGGAGTTTTAAAACTAAACGCAGGGTAACAAGGTCACAGTAGCATTTAGACTTTCCATCAGTAACAAACAGATTACTCCGGAGTATATAATGCCAATAAATGCCGAACACTCACTCCACTGATGTTCTAGTCCCATTGATTACTGATACTAGCGTGGGGAGGTCGTTTATGTAATCGTCTTTAGCGGACCTTTTAGTTAAATTGCGGGGAAAGCAGCTTAGGGCAATACGGAGTAACATTGGGGTTGGTTACCTTGATCTCCAGTAATGTTGCGGGTGAAAAAGTATACCATGTGGTTGACATGCATATGGCCAGGCCTAATGGGCCCCCGGAGTTAAAGTTGTCATGTCATGGCCCGGGGATGGAGTTAAGCTCCCAAGCTGCAACAAATCTTATCCAGCCAATCTCAATTGACCATGCTTATTCGGGCTCTCAAGGTAGCAGTACTAGTAGTTGGGTACTCATGACCACGAAGTGACTCGTACTCATAATCCTTCCGAGCACAAGAGCAGCAGCATTATGCATAGACCGGCTTTGACTAGTCTTGGCCATCGGCAGTGATCAGGACCGATTGATTTGGCAAAACCTTCCTTGGTTTTCCCTCTGTCGTCTTTTGTTTCTCCCCTCTTCTTTGTGGCTTATATTCTCAATCTTTTCTCCTAGTGGTGAATACATTGAAGTTATCCCTTCGTTCCCTTTTGTCAGCCCGCTCTATCCCCCGACAGTAAGCGATAACAATCTACTCTTTCGTGCGGTAAACAATCAGGGGGGAGAATACGTAAAAGAAAAGCGGTTAATCAAGAGAACTCGAAGTACATACATCATGGGATTCGACGGTAAGGTGAGCAAAGCACCTTACCATGAGCATGATGCTGACTTACATATCGCGCGACCAGAGCAACTCACTCCACAAGATGACAAGAACGAAGGCCACGTCGATGCGCACCCGACCGATCTCCCCCAGCTGAGGAATACAACGGAGCGCAAGCTTATGGCTAAAATCGACTGGCACATAATGCCCTGTCTGTGTGTTATGTATCTGCTCGCATTCTTGGATCGGTATGCCCCGGATTGGCTTCCCCATGAACACAACTGAATAGCTATCTTACGTTGCCCTTTGCGAACAGCGTGAACATCAGTAACGCAGCAGTCCTCGGCCTACAAGAAGACTTGAATATAGTTGACGGGACGAAATATAATACTGCACTGACCATATTCTTCGTTCCATATGTCATTTTCGAAATTCCATCCAATATCTTGCTTAAGAAGTTGAGACCCCATGTATGGTGTAGGTATTCCTGATATACCGCAAGTAGGAGGGATGAACTGAAAGTCTGGTGGCTACTCTAGTGACAGGATGTATGTTTTTATTCGGTCTGGTAACGATCTGTCAAGGCCTAGTCTCCGGTTGGGGCGGGCTAATGACCACTCGGTGGTTTCTGGGTAAATCGATAACCCTCTGGTCAGTGTAACACTTGTCGACTGACATATCCTATCTAGGAATGTTTGAGACAGGCATGTTCCCTGGTTGTACGTTCTGCTCTTTCCCTTTTCCCCGCTCGATATTACGATTACTGACAGTCTTATGCAGGTTTCTATCTCTTGGGAATGTGGTATAAACGGAACGAGGCACAGAAGAGGTTCAGTTTCTTCTTTAGTTCGACCACACTTGCGGGCGCTTTTGGTGGCTTGCTGGCTAGTGGGCTTGGAAAGATGGATGGGATTCGTGGCTACCGAGGCTGGCGCTGGGTCTTTATTATTGAAGGCTTGATCACCTGTGTCGTCTCGCTTGCCTGGTTCTTTGTTATTCCTGATTTCCCCGAAGAAGTCAAATGGCTCACCGATGAAGAGCGCGAATTCATCCGGGCAAAACTAGCCAAAGACTCGGGGGGCGCCGGTCATGATGCTAAAATAGGTTGGCGCGACATATTGGAGGTCTTCAAAGACTGTGAGTGATATGATGAGCATGCCAAAATATCTTCGCGATGCTCACAGTGTATTCCAGATAAGATATTCATCGGTGGCATGATGTATTTCGGTCAGGTTGTCACAGCATATGGTAGGACAGACGCATATGCTTCTAACGTGCGCCTTCACTGATGTTGAGCACGGTTGCTAACAACGCGCAGGATATGCCTACTTCGCGCCAACCATTATCAAAAGTTATGGCTACGATGGTACGTTTGTCTGCTATTTATTGTGCACCTTGCACTCTATTAAGCCTTTTTTTCTAGCAATCAAGACCCAACTATATTCGATTCCACCATGGGCAGCCGCTTGGGGATTTTCCATGTTGGTGGCCATTCTCTCTGACAAAACCAGACATCGGTTTGCCTTTACTATGGCGCCCATGTTGATTGCCATGGCTGGCTTTGGAATCTTGTTGAATGTACACGGGCAGGCCCATCGAAATATTCAGTACGGCGCCTTATTCATGGTTACATGTGGTTGTTACAGTGCAATGCCGGTCATTGTTTGCTGGTTCGCGATGAACCTATCAGGCCATCGTAGGCGAAGTGTGGGAACGGCCTGGCAAGTTGGATTTGGAAATAGTGAGTAAAACTTGGGGGGGGGGGGCCTTGATCTCATTCACCGTAGCTAACATGGCAGCAGTTGGTGGTATCATCTCGACGTACGCCTTCTTGAAAAAAGATGCACCGGAATACCGGCCAGGATATATCATCAGCGTGTCCTTCCTTAGCTTTTCGGCGGCTTGTTGCATAGGCTACTTTGCGGCCGTCTGGTATGACAACCGGCGCCGCGATCAGGCAATGGCCGATGGCATGGCTATACCCAGTGACGAAGAACAAGAGCTACTGGGTGATATGGCGTTGAACTATCGCTATAGCTATTAGCGTAGTTTCTTGGTCGTTGAACTTAAAAGAGATGTTGAGATGTCTCGTAACGATTTACAGGATCGATGCAAGGCTACGTCAGGCACATAGACGGCGCAGAGACACGGGTGAATGGTGGATATGTGATCATCTTCTGTTCTCTCCAAAGAGCAATGAAAATTTTTTCATATTTTTACAATCACAGATCACATTTAAATGTGGATATGCAGTAAGAGAGAAAATGAATTCCATAGATAGATGACATAATACCTTCTCGGTAAGCCGATGGCCAGCCAATCAACGGTAAGACAGCACTAGCGAACCCTTAGCGTCTCAGGATGCTGAGTCATCCACGACGCACACAAGAAGCTCGGCCGGCCGCTGCTCTCCGTCTTTCTTTCAACCATCTCCTCATCCTCGCAGAAGTGTGAGTATACAGCCCGGGCTGGCACCTGGTTGCCTCTTCATTGAATATCAACTAACGCTTCACAGTCTCGAACACTCTACGAAGATGAGAGCTAAGTGGAGAAAGAAGCGCGTTCGTCGTTTGAAGCGTAAGCGCAGAAAGATGCGTGCTCGCAGGTGAGTCATCTCAAGAGCTCAGAAATCAAGCCTCCTGTAAAATTGGACTAACGATGTGCACAGCAAATAAATGACTCGCCCAATCCATCTCAGTTCCCCATGCGGTGCTCACGTTGAATGCTGAACATGACAAAAGTCGACGACGTCACGATGATGATTCCCTGTTATGATCGTTTCGTGGTTTGGCCACTCCAACGGGACCTGGCTGGTCTGCTATTCTCTACATCCTATCGAACCCGGAGTCCGTCATTCAACGAAAATACAAATCCAATCTCTCGGGCTCATTCAACGGTTTCGAATTTTGACCAGGCAGGGATGCGCACTGCGTATCCTTCGTCTCGGAGGGCGAATGTGTTTGGTGGGGGTTGGAGGGGTCGTGGAAGAAGTTGATGGTCACGTTTATTATGTACTATTTGTTTTTATTCCACTGGCCCTTTGGGTTCCGTGTGGGATCTGGTCAATTGCTCTTCTTAGGGCTTGTGCTGTAGCCTACAGTTGCTGTGCAAGTCCTGAGCCATGGAGAGGTCCTCGAGGATTTATTACAAATTAAAAAGTTTGCAATGAAAGCAATGACTGAAAACCACCTGGATTTTTGAAGATGAAAGTATCGACGTAGAAATTTTGCGAGTAGTCCTTGCATTGTAAATTGATATGCAAATCGCACTTTATCAGTGGATTTGTGCGTTTGATATGATCCAATGCTTTCTTCTCCGCCTTGAGTGCGGAGACTAATTCTGCCCATAGTTCCCGCCCAGCAATTTTTTTTTTACTTGAGCTTCTTGATCTATAATTGATTGAATCTTACGAGGCTGTTCTCCACGCAAAGTCGAATTTATTCGCCCCCCTTCAGGTTTAATTCTTAGTACAACGCCATGCCTTCTGATAAGGTGGAAAAGAAGCGCAAGCGTGCTTCGAACGGCCACGAACGGCCGAGTAAAAAGCCCGCTCTCGAATTCCAAGATCTGCCTCCTCTCGTGGCCAGCGTGGTCAACGATGACAGTGAATTGGCTCCAGTGATCAGTATGCGCTCCTTAACTGCTTGACTACACTCCCAACCAGCGTGTACAGAGAATTGATCGCCGCTATAGTAACCACCCCCGGTGTGAACGTGCCCCAAAACCTTCATTTAAAACCATACCTCAAGGACCGAGCAGATGGCTCTCATTCAGGTCGCTCCACGCGGAACAAGGGCATAGTCTCGTCTGAACTGCTCCTGCAGACTTCGGAACATCCGAAGATGGATTTTGTGGGCCGCGAGGCCGAAGATGACGCCGATTCACAGTTGAAGCATTACATCGCCGTTGTGGATCCCGAAAAGAAAAGCTGGCAATTTGTTGAGGTGCGGAAGGTGACTCTTCGTGGAGCAGTGAGGAGAACAAAGGCTGCTGAAGATGAAGAGGAAGAGGTTGAGAGTGAAGATGAGGAGATGGTAAGTTCTTGTTTCCATGACCGGCGGGGGCATGGGTTACTGACAGATTCTAACAGAAAACGATGCGCGCCCAACGCACAGAACTCACCAATACATTCGGTACCAAGCAATCTCGCAAAGCAGCACAGTCCATGGCCGAAAATGCCCAACTCTCCAATGCCCCCGCTGGTGCGGCCTCCGCCGCAGAGTCTGCTATTCTTTCGTCCATGCCCCTCGACTCCGTCACCGACATTGCTACAAAGACCGCTGCGGTGCAGGCTCAAGTTCAAGCCAACAAACCACTGCCTCAAGCCAATCTGGCGGCATCTCATCCTTCCGATGTGTACCCGATTGATGTGCTTGTTCCGGGAGGTCTGTCTACACTCCAGCAGCTCCCGGGCATGAACGAGTGGCAGGAGACAGTGAACTCGGGAGAAGCCGTCGCCACCACCTCACGATATGTGTCTCGCCGGGTGGAGGCAGTCGTCAACTCAACCAATGCCACCCAGCTTCAAGTACTCCGTTTTATCTTCCTCCTCCTCGAGCTTGCCCGCGCCCTCCGCTCAAGCAAGGACTCCAAATCGTCTGGGCCAGGCAGCAAACGTCTTCCACCTCGCGATGAACTACGCCGCATCCTCTCCTCCTCCACAGGCGCCAAAACCGACTCAGCCGAACTCCTCCCAGATCCCGTCATCGACGCTATCCGCCGCAAATTCGCCCCACAGGGCTCCCATATCACCAAGAACGACATCACCTTCCTGCACACCACCATATGCGCCCTATCGCTGCACATTCCTCCTCAGCCAGCCAAGGACGGAGGCTCCAGCTCTCAAGGTGGAAACGCCCCCAACGAACTGGCAACGGATCCGTCTGATCTGCGCGACGATCTGCGCCTGGATAACACGGTCATCACGCAATATTTCCGCGAATTGGGCTGTCGCGTCGACAAGCCACGCGAAACGGAATTCGCAAAATGGGGTATCAAGGGTGGTAAGGCCGAAGCCAATGCTAGACGTGTGGCTAGATTGAGGGTCCCCGTCGAGTTCCCCAAGGTTAGCCGTGGTGGAAAGAGGTAATCTAATGGCCATTATCTCTTTCTTTTATATTGAACAAAACACAAAAGAATCTATTTGCGTTGAGCTTGTAAATGATGCGATTGGCGTTCGGTTTCAGGCTGTACTATATGTACATACTATTTTGTGGATAAATATCAAATTACGAAGTATCCAAATGTGCCTCTTCAACCTACTCTTTAAGTGGATTGGTGTTTGCGTATACCAACCGTAGACGATTTCACTGTAGAAAGCCATGCGCATTCTAGCATAACCAAAGTCCCTTAGATCCGAAGACCAGGAGGATGAAAAAAGCAAAGAATGAATGAAGCAATAGAGTGGAGGATCTATATGAAAACACACCCTCGGAAGCAAATATATAAATAAATGCTAACCCCACCCTAGTCTAAACAATGTGGTCTAAGCCCAATCAATTAGTGAACAAGTAGGCGGATACAGATATTTGTCTCTCTTACGTTCTTTTCTCTCTTTCTCTCTCCCCCTTTCTCTCTCCCCATTTCTCTATATATATCTCTGCCTATATTCGCACCCTCTTGTCCAACATTCGACTATCTAAGCTCTACATAGACAGAGGTTTCCACATGTGCTATCTGCCTTACCATGATTCTACCCTGTATACTAAGTGATACCATTGTTATAACTAGCCTAATCTGGTAGTAACCCCATGCTTCCTCTCTCATTGATGAGGAGCGTAGCTAATTGATTTGGTGGTGTATCTTGCCCATACGCTAACGATATATATATATAGACTTGGATATCAAGTTAGTGGACGAGTTTTCTATCCTATATAATACAACAGAAACGAATATACAAACAAATCGAATATCAACATATTCTACTCCTAAGTTTGATGACAAGGCCTAGGTAACATGGAGAAGGTTAGAATATGGGGAGGTATCGGTAAGATGAATCTATCTAATCTACCCTTGGAAAGTGAGTTGGTATATCGGATCTACAATCACAATTACAAGTCAATAGTCGATAAAGTGATTCCTACTAATTCGCTTCAAGAAGGATCTGGAAAAGCAAATATGATATATTTTAAATTATGTTTGTTTGAAAGTAGCTATCCATATCATGAGTTGGACATGAGATCCTGTGAGTATATGAATGATGCCTCTATTTCAAACCTTGCAATGCAGGTGTCTTACCTATCTAACCTGCCTTATGATCTTAGATATCTTTAAGGGTACCCAGAGGTTGGAATCGATTAATGCGACCTGATGTAGCCTGAGGTTCGAATATTGTTCGGAGGTAGGTGATGTTCGGTACTGCGTTTTACGATCCTTTTTTATTATTATTATTAGAAGATTCCTGAAGGTTAGTTGACTACTGACATTGACTACAATTACTGGGTAGTGTATTTGAAGCTCTGCGGTTACGGATGAGATAAAGTGGTATGGGGTGGTAAAATAATATGTCAGATTTCAAGTCGAACCGAAACACACAGTAACGACAGACTGGTTCTAATTAACAGACCAAATACCAATTACGTCCAGTCATATTGCGCACTGCGGCGAACAAGGGCCAAAGGAGTGGATGTGGAATTTATAACATTGTGTGTGTGTGTGTGTGTTGTGTGTGTGTGTGTGTGTGTGTGTGTGTGTGTGTGTGTGTGTGTATATAGAATTCCACGTCGATTTCAGCTCACATGCGGGTAGCCACTTCAGGCAGCCACACCCACCGGGATTGACGAAGCGGCAGCCGCGGCAGGACGGGTGGCGGTCCGCATGGGGCCCTCGGCAAACTCGCGTTCCACAGCAGCCTCAATAGCTTCGTTTTCCTTCAGCCTCAGCTGCGCATCATTCCAAATCGGCTGGTTCTCAGCCTCGGCGCCCTCAACACCCACGCCGACGAAACCGCCTTGCGCTTCCCAATCGCTGGTGCGTTTAATGCCCAGCTCGTTCCAGACGGTTTGGACGGCCTGCACCAGGTGGTCGCGGTGATGCTTGACATGTCCAGGGGTGGGCGTGATACGGAGACGCTCCTCACCCCGAGGCACAGTTGGGTAATTAATAGCTTGAACGTAAATTCCATGCTCCTCAAGAAGCTTGTCCGAGGCCTTCTTAGCAACCTCGGCATCCCCAACCAGGAGCGGAATGATGTGAGAGGGGTTTGGAATCACAGGAATATCCAACTCCTTGAAAGCTGCTTTGACCGCGCGGGTGTGCAACTGCTGCAGGACACGGTCGCCCTGGTGACGAGCCTGATACTGGATAGCAGTGTCTGCACCAGCCATGGTAGCGGGCGGCAAGGACGTAGTGAAGATGAAGCCAGGGGCGAGGGAGCGGACGGTGTCAACCATCGCAGCGGATCCAGCAATATAGCCCCCGACACATCCGTAGGCCTTGCCGAGAGTACCAGTGATGATATCGATACGGTCCATCACGGTTCCCTCCGTACTGCGCGGGTTGGCCGTATCTTGAGAAGCATAGATGTCATAGTCAAGGTGCTCTGCCACACCTGCTCCGTGAGGTCCGTACATTCCCACAGCGTGAACTTCATCTAGGAAAGTAATGGCACCGTACTTGTCTGCAAGATCACAGATTTTCTCAATTGGTGCAATAGATCCACACATGCTATAAACCGATTCAAATGCAATGATCTTGGGGACATGAAGAGGTAGGGATGCCAACTTAGCCTCAAGGTCGACCAGATCATTATGCTTGAAAACCATTTTCTTGGCGCCTGAATGGCGAATACCCTGAATCATGGATGCATGATTCAGGCTATCAGACAGAATAACACAGTCCGGCATCTTGCTACCCAAGGTTGCGAGGGTGGCATCGTTGGCCACGAAGCATGAGCTGAAGACCAATGCCGCCTCCTTGCCGTGCAATTTGGCCAGGGTGCTCTCCAGGCCCACGGCATGTTGATTGTGACCTGAGATGTTGCGAGTACCTCCCGCACCAGCTCCATAGGTGTCCAACGTCTTATGCATGGTGGCCAGAACCTCGGGGTTGCGGCCCATGCCGAGATAATCGTTTGAGCACCAGACCGTCACACGTTCCTCGGTAGATGTGGTGTGAGCCCGGGGAAACTCCTGAGCGAGACGATTGATGTTGTTGAAATAACGATACGACTTGTCCTTGTGTTTCTTTTCCAATTCGGCATTGTAGAAAGCATTGTAGTTGAAAGGCTTCGCCACGGGAGCATCTGGGCGAGGGCCAGACGTAGTGGCAGCGGCGGTAGCATTGGAAGGGGTTTTAATCTTCGAAAAACCGGCGGGATCTCGCTGGGTGTTCTTGTAAATCTCAGCGCTCACATTGGCGCCGTTGCCGGAGGTGGAGTGCAGTGCTCTCTTCCCAGTCGGAGAGCGGCAATGCTTGTTGCTGAGACCGGTAACGCCGGCAGCGCATGAGGTAAATCTTTTGGTGCCAGCCATGCGAGCGCTCTGCACGGCCAGGGCCTTGCTCATGACAGGACAGCGACGGGCAATGACCTGGAGGTTAGACATGGTGCCTCCACCGGAACTAGTGCTAGGCCGAGTCGCGGTTGAGAGCGTGCGCAGAGAAGATGGAGATGTGCGCTTGAGGAACGGGCACATCGCCCGAGACTGCTGGAGAAGAGACTCCATGAGTGATGCTTCAATGGATAGCGAGACTGACGATATACAAAAGAGGAAGCAAAGATGAAACGTTGATCAAGAGAAAAAGGGAGAGAGGGATATGTCACCCGCGGCGAAGAGGAGAGAGAAATAAAGAGTCAATCTGGCTGATGGACTGAGGGCGAGGGGGTGCTGGGGCACTAAACCACTTCCAGTAAGAGTAGGTCGGGGCTTTCGGCGAGACTTTTCGGCTTACCATATCGTCCGCCGTGATTGGCAGGCGGCCTTAACTCGGTCATTGCATTTTCATAGGCAAGAAAACTCACCGCAGACTCCGGTGCGTACCGATACGAAACTTTACCTATGAAATCATTCATAACCCAAGAGGCCTAGCCACGGGGAGTATTACCCTAATTAGAATTAGATACAGACCAGCAGGAAACCTCGACAAGGTGGCCACAATTCGGTATTCAGATGTAGTTACAGTACAACCACTTAGTAAAAATAGCCAGGTGGTAGCCGTCAATTTCACCCGGTACAGAATACTAAAAAATACGCAACCGCATGTCTATCTTGCCATCAATTTCAAAATTTGCACTCGACTTTTCTTCACCCTCGCTTTGCCACTATTGGCTGATTACCACAGGTTTCATCCCTCGTCTTCAATGACTCTTAAATCGCTTCGTCCATCAGGAATCAGAAATATATGCTGTTAATACAAGGCAGAACGTAAGCTGCCCACAAGAAGCTTCCAATAAAAGAAAAAAGAAAAATGAAAAAGAAAGAAGATCAAGAGGGGTTTAGAAAGAAAGAAACAAATGCAATCTCTGAACGCCATGACCATAACCAGCCGTGTCAATTATTGAGGCACATGTTGATTGAATCAACTAGGCCCCAAGCCTCCGTCGCCATCAATGAGACGTAATCGCTCCTTGGTAGTTTTGGCTCTTTTAGACGTGCCTTTTCCTGTCCCCCTGCCACGTCCTCGTTTAGGAACTGGCGTGGATGATGGGGTGCCTAAATTCTCTGCAGTTGACACAGGAGTGGCCGCTCCTGATGGCTTTGCACTGGCATCGTCAAAGTTCCCTTCACCTATAGGGTTGATATGGTTAGTACTATTATCAGAAGCCTCTCCGGAACGGAGAGCTTTGATCAGATCCACATACCTTCATGATACATATCATCCAGCGTGATATCTCTCTTTCTCTTCTGAGCAGCTTTCTTCCCGCCTTTACTAGCGCCAAACACTTCGCCCCGGTCCAGCGCTTCCTTCTCCTTTTGTTCGATAAGCTCCGCTTGTTCATCATCTGCCAGCCACATGGCAATGTCCTTGGTTCGGCTCTCGCGGTTGCGAGTATTGAAGTCAACCCCACCAGCTGCGCCGCCTGAGATGACGACACGCTGCACTTCCTCCTTCTGCAAAGCTCGCTTGCGAATACGCTCCTCAATAGTGCCGCGAGTAATCAAGCGATACACCGTGACCTGTCTCGTCTGGCCGAGACGGTGAGCACGATCCATAGCTTGAGAGTCAATGGTAGGGTTCCAGTCCGAATCATAAAAGATAACCGTGTCTGCTGCTGTCAAGTTGATACCCAGACCACCAGCACGAGTAGATAAAAGGAAGACGAAGATTTCTGGACGCTGCTGGAAGTCTGCCACCGTGTCGCGACGGTCTTCCAATTTCGTACTTCCGTCTAGGCGACAATACTTATAATTGCGGTAGGTCAAGTACTCTTCCATTAGATCAATCATGCGTGTCATTTGGAAGTAGAGTAGCACACGGTGACCGCCTGCCTTAAGTTCTCGCAATAGCTCGTCTAACTTGGCCAATTTACCCGAATCTGTAACGAATCGACGCATAGATGGTACTTCAATGTGCGTGTAGCGTCCCTTGATGGATATTGGCTGCGGCAGCATCGGCGGGAGTGAGTAAGGAATAGGGTCCAGCTTCTTTTCAAGAATCTGTTGTTCAAGTTGCTTAGAAGGCGTACTGAACAAGGCATGTCGAACTGAGACGTTGAATAGGCTATCATTCATTTCGTTCAGAGGTGCTCGACTGGAAGAGGAGACGGTAATCGGAGGCGCAGATGCTGCGGGACTGACACAAGGCTCGATGATGCCGAGTCCTTCACGCTCAAAGGCGGACTGTGCCACGGTCGTTAACTCCCGCATGTATCCCTCTGTCGTGACATCATTAACAGCATGTCGGTCGTTACGTTGGACGATGTTGAACATGGTATGGGGAAGAGCGGATGTCATCGTTATTTCATCGTCATCATAGACTACGTTGAGCCGAGACAATCTGTTGGGTTTCCCGCGCCGGCGAACCGCCCGCTCAAAGATACCCTGATGGGCCTGCTCGTACGCTTCGTTTATGGAAGTGTCCACAAAGCGTAGGAAAGAAAATGTACCATCTTGTTCGACACTATACTTGATGTTCTCCGGGGCGAAGATGTTCATCAAGTGAGCCAGGTACTTGCCACGGAAGCCGGCGTGTAGATTACCGGGACCTGCTACATCGACACGGCCGCCAGAACCGCATAGAATACGTGGCAAAGGATATTCGATCAGGTTACGTGTCGAGTAACCGACATCGACGTTTTGGCCTTCTCGGACGAAGGATGCCGTTTCCGCGAAGTGTGCGACAGAGAAGGGTGATTTCGTTTCCGCGCGTTCGAATAGGTCTGGATGATTACAAACCTTCCGGAACTGCATGACCAAGTTCATCAACGTCGTGCTGTCGGCTTCATCGCCAATAGCAGCCTTCTCAATAAGGTCCATGATGCTGACGCGGTTTCGCAAGTTAGTGTAGTAGGCCCGCTGACGGTAGGTCAGATCACAGAAGACATCTTTCTCAACCTTGTCCCCAAGCTCCTGCTGGACGTGCTTTTTAACACGACGAAGCATGAAGGGCTTCAGAATCATGTGGAGACGCTTCAGCTGGTCTTCATTCAACTTGGTGTTACTTTGAGCGTGAGACTCGATATCTTTGGAGAACCACTCGCTGAACTCGTCATGAGAATCAAACAAGGTGGGCATGATGAAGTGGAGCAACGCCCACAGCTCCTGCATGTTATTTTGAATAGGCGTACCAGTGAGGAGGAGGCGGTTACGACAGTGGAACCCCAGGAGGTTTTTCCAACGGGAGCTTTGCGAGGATTTGATTGCCTGGGCTTCATCCAGAATCATATATTGCCACTTAACCTTCTGGAAGTACTGGGCATCAAGGACCACTAACTGATAGGATGTTACTAGCACGTGGAATTCGGACTCCTTGGTGTACGTGATGTGCTTGCGGTCCCAGAACTTGCGAAGAATCTTGCGGTCTTTTGCTGAACCCCAGTAAGGAAGAACTTTAATGTCAGGAACAAACTTGGTAATTTCCTGTTGCCAATTGTGCAGGGTCGAGGCGGGCGCAATGACTAAAAATGGGCCCCAGATATTGTGAACTTCGGCGAGATAGGCCATGACCGAGATAGACTGAATGGTCTTTCCCAGACCCATTTCGTCGGCCAAGATACCGTTGATACCTTGTTCGTATAAGTTGACAAGCCAATTGAGACCCTTCAGCTGATATTCTTTCAATTTCGCCGTGAGCATGGTGGGTTGCGAAATCTCAATGTCACCCAAACTCGTAGGGTTTTGGAAGTTCAATTCACCCTCGTCCAAAGCAGCCATCTGATCCTGTCCGTCATTGAAGGCTCGCGCTCGGTCTTGAGCCTCCTTAACGGCATTCTGCGCGTTGGCCATTGCTGCCTGTCGTAGAGCCGTTTCATCTTCTGCGTCGAAATCGAGGTCCTCAAAGTTGGTCACCTTAGTGCCAGCATCCGCAACACTGGGGGCCAGATCCACAGCATGTTCTTGGTCTTTACTGGATTTGACTGTTTCATCCGATCCATCAACAGCAGTATCACCAGAGTCTCCCTCGGCACCCTTGATTTTGCGACCAATGAAGTGAGAGTATAGTTCGGTTTGGGATATAAGGAAATTGAGTTTGCGTCTCTGGCGGTTGGCTTCGCGCTCTGCTTCAGCTTTCTTGGCCGACTCAATTTCTTGTCTTTCAGCAAGGCGGCGTAGATCACGCTCTTCACGCTCGTTGCGCTTCCAAAATGACATCATCTCACGCATAGTCCGCTTGGCCCGGGCTTGGGTATCCTTCATACTCTTATTCGTACGTTCCTGCCACTTCCGAGACTGCTTACTGGCTAGCTGGGCAGTCTTGCGCAGATTCTCCTGGCGGGTGCTGAGCGAGAGGGCCTTAATACGGTAGACCTTGGGAATATCTTTACGAGCAATATCTCGCCAGATTTGTTCATAAATCTGATTGTAGCCCTTTGTTTCGAAGGCGGACAGGGGTGCAGGGCTACTCTCCTTGGAGCGGCTGCCTTTGGCTTCCTTCTTAAGAGATTCCTTCCGCGGATCTTCTTTGGGTGCAAGAGGAAGTGGCTCATCATTTTCCATGGCGGCATAGGCGGCCTCTGCCGCATCTTTCTCGGCTTGCTTTTGCTCCTTTGATTTCTTAGGCCGTGTAACAGGACCTCCACGTCCCGATTTCCGTCTCGATGGGGAGCTCCGGCCAATGTGGAAAGAGCTGGTAGTGCCACCTTCGAGGTTTGGTGCCAGCGGGGTGACCTCGCCAATCTCTTCAGGCGCTGTGACACCTTCCAGGGCTCGCTTGGTCGTCTTGATTTTCCTCTGTGCCCGTTCTGCTTCACGCAAAAACTTGGCTTTCTCAGCAGAGTCCTGAGCCTTGTTCGCTTTGCGCTCGGCCTCAAGTTTCTTCTGCATCTCCAACCGTACCGTGTTTTCCCTACGGCGCTTCCTCTGCATGTCCTTCTTACGTTCCTTCTCATCCTGAATTTCTTTGGCTTGGACCTCTGAGATGACGGAGGCCTCATTGGCAATCCGAAACCGGTCCATACCCGCAGAGGCCTGCTTCTCGAGAGACTTGCCAAGGTTGATCAGGAACGCATTTCGGCGACGCTGTATCATGTGTGAGTAGAGTATTACATGCAAACGTAGCTAACAACGGCTTACCCTGCGCTTTACGCCCTCTTCTTTCAAGGCATGCAAGGCCCGTCTCTTACATTGCAATTTGTACTGTTCGTACTCTTCTTCAAACCCAGGGGCTTCCACATCACTTTTTTCCGCATTGTCAATCTCCACCATAAGTTTGTTGACGGCTTCCGACTCCCGTTCGGACAAAACCGTACGGCGTTCGAGGAAGGCCCATTGCTGAGTAGACGTCTTGGTTGTCTCAAGAATACCGTTGGTTGAAATACCGTTCAAGGGTTCACTCGCTTTGTTGTCCTGCTCAGTGTTGCGACGGCGCTTCTCCGAGCTCGGCTTTTTCTCCAGCCTGGGTAATACTTGTTCCTGCTCTTTCACGCTCTGGTGTGACGGAGGAACATGAGCTGGGGGCGGCGGGCTAAGCTGCGTTGCTTCCCGTGGTGTTGATACGACCGGTGCCGGTGTCGTCTCTGGGTGGGGGGATTGTCGTTTAGGAGGTGAGCTCTCTTCGGCCGGTCCAGATAAAATACTAGCGAAGGACATGGGGTCTGCAGCCCTGGCAGGCTTCTACATGCAGTAGCAAAAAGTCATACATTAGTAAAGAGATTCTCTAATCCGGCGTAGAAAATATAATCGATATAAATAAAGAACGTACTGCTTCCTTTGGAGGGGAGGTCGGCTTCGGTTCTCTCATGATGGACGACGGATACCCAGCAACACCAGGGCCACCTAGGTAAGATGTTTCTGTGTCTTTCTTTGGGGATAGTTGCGGATGGCCCTCAGGCCTGCCAGCCGGATGGGCATGAGACGGAGTGGAGGGACCGTAAGGAGATGCGCCGTTGCCTGATAAGACGGACCCAGAATAGGGCCGGGGAAGAGGAAACTGGGGAGTTCCAGCTGACGAATGGGCCTGGAACTGTGATGAAGGGTCTGGAGGGTGCGGCGGAGGTGCACTCCCGTTCAATGGCGGGAGGGTCGCCGGCAAAGGAGACGCATGTGAATAGTGAGGGCTCCGGGACATGGTGGTCTGCGGAGGGAACGCAGGAGGCGTCTGGGGAGGATGCTGCTGCTGGTATTGGTCATTGTTGGGATAAAAGGGGCGGCTCTTGTTTGGAGGGGAGTAAGCAGGATAACGGTGCTGCTGGGTAGGGGACTGGGGATTATATGGCGGAGCTCCCGTCATGGTGGCCGCGTGTGCCGAA
The DNA here is from genome assembly GCF_009193585.1 of Aspergillus caelatus. Classification (NCBI taxonomy): domain Eukaryota; kingdom Fungi; phylum Ascomycota; class Eurotiomycetes; order Eurotiales; family Aspergillaceae; genus Aspergillus; species Aspergillus caelatus. The sequence continues at coordinate 29,804 of NW_022475341.1, read as the reverse complement.
AACGCGGCGGCGAACGTTTCACGATGCCAACAGTAAGAGTGAAAGAGATGAAAGAAGGAAGGATTGTGTCAGATGAACATGAACTATCACAGATGGGCGACCGCCGGCCATGCGCGGGAGGCCAGGTTAGTGTTGCGAAATGTAAAAGCGAAGCTATCACGCGTCCGTCCGGTTGTCGCTTTTGGCGCTACCTGCTCTGAGAATTAATTCGAGTAGTCCAAGTATCGGGAGGTGAATTGAAAAGGATGGTAGGGGATCGCCGATGTGTTATAGTTGCGAAGGTGAATGTAGGAAAGGGACGAAGATGGAGTGGAAGGGGAAATTGCCTTACGGGGTGCACAGGAATCTTAAGACGAAGGCTCTTTGTGCTTAATGGTGAACCGACAAATCCTCGCGGCGGGTCAGCGGTTTCCGAAACAGAACAACAGTCGACCGATGAGGCGAAGATGCGCCAAAAGCCAGGCCCAGCCAAGGAGTGGTGGGTGTAATCAATTTGCCTGGGCCGGCGGGCGGTTGGAGCTGAGAGAAAAGAAGATGGGAGTTCCAGATTGGTTACGGATCGGTGAGATGGTGATGGAGATGGAAAGGACAGGAAAGAGGATGAGGATGAGGAGGAGGAGAGGAAGGAAGAAAGAGTGACGATGGCGGATGAGATGGTGGTGGTTGATTATGGTGATTGATGATTGTTGGCCGATCCAGTATTTTTCCCTCTCTGGTCACTTTCTGTCCGTTTCCCCCTTTGCCCAACTCTTCTTTCCTGTCTGGTCTTGTTCCTTCGTCGTGTCGTTCGTCCGCTGTACTGCTTAAAGCCCATCCGAAACACGCTCGTCGCGGTACATGTACTTTCATTACTTACGGTAAAGTACACTAGGCAGATTTAGGCATTTGTGAGACAGGTTGGGTTGAGCTTATCGAGTATCTCCTTTTGCAGCCTAGGAGGAATGTACATCCATACTGTATGTACATAGATATGTGCACAGTACTAGTAGTACTATATCCTGTATTTATGTATGCAAGCCATTTGAGGCAATTCATATTGCAGGACAAGTTCGTTCACTTTGGTTCCCTATATTATCCTCTAAGCAGCTCAGCCATATTCAGTAGGTATGTAAAAATTTCAACGGATCTCTGTCACGATTGAGCCCATTTAGTTTAATACTGGTAATTACCATCCCCGGATCTTAAGTAGATTGAATGCTCCATCTTCGATTGATATGGGCCAGACAGTTATTTTCCCTATTAGCTTCCTTGTGTTATTCCAGTTACCCATTGCTACATATGTCGACAACCGCTTTCCTCATGGCCACAAGCCAAGAAAAAGTAATCTACCACCCAGGCGTACTTTTGCACCTCCTTTATGAAATAAAAGGGTTTTCGTCATATTGAATCCCGTCCTTTCATTCCTTACGCCGGCTATACCGTGGACTTCAAACGCAAAACCAGTTGAATCCTGGATAACCTTTTTTTTTTCTTTTTTCAAGCGTTACCTTTTCTGCGGTTTTGTTTTTGACTATGTTCGAACTGAATAGTGATAAAGATATATTCCATAGCATTAAGTAACCCTGTGGAAATCCCCGCTGGCATTCTGTATAACCGGCCATCAACAATAGCTAGCAAAGTTTTAAGACACGCACCGTCGAATAATATCACCATTTCTGTAACACTGAATCAGGTACATACCTTTGAGATGCGTGCTGAGCAAGCTGGCTGAAAGCCGAGAGAGAGAAGCTTCTACACCTGTAAAATGACATCTCTGTTTTAAGTGCAGTTAAGCCTTCCTTGATTTTCTCATCGAGTAATGACTACCATTTTAGAGCTGCGAGTTCATGCCCAGCAGTAAGGCAGGAGAGTACCTCCTCATCTTGCGTGAATACTCAGGAAGGCATTGATATATCCACTGACTGACTTTGATCTCTCGATTTGCTTCATCCACCCAAGACGCTGGTCATTTTAGACGTATGTATGCTTGACATGTAATTGTAACAAGAAATTGTTTGATCCGATGAGCGATATCAACTTAAGGGCTATATGGCTGAGACCTTCGGGACGATACAGATCGGATCGTTGGAAACTGGCTTGCTTTCGTTTGACAGCATACGCTCGTCGCGGTGTTACAGCGGTAGCAAACACGTGGAACAGGAATCCCTATATTGTCTTAGATCATAGGCATATCAAGCATGTTAGAAAGTCACCTTCACCAGCAGGCTACATGCCCAAAATGCTATCAATGAAGAAACAGACATGATTATATGTACTTCTACAGAAGGTGGAGGTCTGGTGGCTTCCAAAAGGTCCTTCGCCCGTAAGGTACTCCTGCTAGGCTTCGAAAAGGTTTAAAAACCGTCGCCCTGCCCTCAGAAAATTCTTCCGTCGTTATAAATGGTGAGGATGGTCTGCGCGTAAATGTTATTGTCTCCGTATCCATGGCTACGATGAGAGAAGACAATGATGACGACGAGAACTGAATCACAGACAAGGTAATAATACTACAGATGTTACTGAAGACACCATTTGTTCTGAGTCACAAAAGTCGTCGCTGACTTCCAGGAAGAAGTTCAAGCTTTTCGTTTATAGAAGGAATTGGCCGAATTACAGACCTCATGTCTCTTATGTTCAATACGGATATGAGGAAGCTGCCGCTGTTAGGTATCAGGATTATACATTCATATGCGGATTCCTTCAATATGTTGAGCTCCGTACGTCCGAGGTCAGCTTGGAGTAGAATTCCAAGAAAGCTCAGCCATCCCGCATCTCAGCAAATCCCGAGAAAAAGCAAAGCAGGAAGGAAGGAGGGGGTTTTAGATGGGGCGAAGTGGCTCCCATGCTAGTACTACTTAACTTAACCTTGGACTTTTTGAAGGACGGACATACACTAACACAGAAACAGAACTAGCGGATCGCAATTCCGCCTGAGGCATCGATGCCTTCCTTAAAACTGACTAGGGTTGCCACTTCCATTGACCATCAGTCGATCGACATCATCTGATTTTAATGGTCTCGTTTGCCTCTTGAGTCTCAGCTTGAGGTTGAATCTACCTGATTCGGTGGTCTATCCCGAAATTAAAGCTTGACGTTTGACAGGGAACCTTAAAAGAAAAGAAGGACCTTCTTTTCTTCCCCGCATGAGATACCGCCAGTTTTACTAAATTTGGGAAGGCTTGGCCCAGGATCTGGACTCCCTGACAGGGAAGCATTTTCGGGGGAAGGGAAAGTCAGGTGTGACTCTGTATTTACTTACAGATGTGGAAGAATGAAAATTGAACCTTAAGGATGGTTGCTTATGCGCCATCCTACCAATCGGGCAATGCGCGGAGTGAGCTTAACCCCGATGACGTCGACCCATGGATCTCCCGTTGGTTGTTGTTGTTGCTGCTGCTGCTGCTGTTGTTCTTTATTCGGTGGGCTGATAATCTTCCATACAAATCGTTCGATTGTCTTGGAATAGTTTCGGTGTGTCTCACAGAATCGCTTTTCTTTTCTTTTTTTTTTTTTTTTATCTTTTTCCCCCCTTGACCTTTCCTTTCCCTCTCTCCGGTGACTCGTTTTCCATATGTCCGCCTGGGTGTGTGTATCACTATCACTATCACTCCAGCGCATTCACTCTCATTCACTACTATTATTCCCACCCAATAATACGACGTCATGCTATGAGATTTCCGGGTTGGATGACCGTCACCCCACCACCCATTGCTTTTTGATTCCAGACTTCTATAAGAACTGTCCAGAGTCTCACCCTCAGCTGACTTCATTTCCTCATCACTTCTCTCCTGCAATTGATTCCCTTATCGTGTAAATCAACCCAAACTCTACCGCAACCTCCTTTCTTCCCTTTCTTTCTTTCAACACAAGACCCCCAAAGTCAAAATGTCGATTCCTGAGATGCAGTGGGCTCAAGTGGCCGAGCAGAAGGGCGGTCCGCTCGTCTACAAGCAGATTCCTGTTCCCAAGCCTGGACCAGATGAGATCCTTGTCAAGGTTCGCTACTCGGGCGTTTGCCATACCGACCTTCACGCCTTGAAGGGTGACTGGCCCCTCCCGGTGAAGATGCCCCTCGTAGGTGGACATGAGGGAGCTGGTGTGGTCGTCGCCAGGGGTGACCTTGTAACTGAATTCGAGATTGGCGACCACGCTGGTCTCAAATGGCTCAATGGATCCTGTCTCGCTTGTGAATTCTGTAAGCAAGCTGACGAGCCTCTCTGTCCAAATGCTTCCTTGTCTGGCTACACCGTCGACGGCACTTTCCAGCAGTACGCCATTGGTAAGGCCGCCCACGCCTCCAAACTCCCAAAAAATGTTCCTCTGGATGCTGTCGCCCCTGTCCTGTGTGCGGGTATCACGGTCTACAAGGGACTCAAAGAATCTGGTGTTCGTCCGGGCCAAACCGTTGCCATCGTTGGTGCTGGTGGTGGACTTGGTTCTTTGGCGCTGCAGTATGCAAAGGCAATGGGCATCCGTGTGGTGGCTATCGACGGAGGAGAAGAGAAGCAAGCCATGTGCGAGCAACTAGGCGCTGAGGTAGGTTGATACAATACTCCTTCCCCGGTATCTCCTCTCATTGATATTATAAAGACACTCGCTAACATAGTCTCATAGGCATACGTCGACTTCACTAAGACCCAAGATCTCGTTGCAGACGTTAAAGCCGCTACCCCCGAAGGCCTAGGTGCACATGCCGTCATCCTTCTTGCCGTCGCCGAAAAGCCCTTCCAGCAGGCCGCCGAGTACGTCCGCTCGCGTGGTACCGTCGTCGCTATTGGCTTGCCCGCCGGTGCCTTCCTCAGGGCCCCTGTTTTCAATACCGTCGTCCGTATGATCAACATCAAGGGTAGCTACGTCGGTAACCGTCAAGATGGCGTGGAGGCTGTGGATTTCTTCGCCCGCGGTTTGATCAAGGCTCCATTCAAGACTGCACCATTGAAAGATCTCCCGAAGATCTTCGAGCTCATGGGTTCGTTTACCCTTTATTTCTTAAAAATGGATCCCTCGTCTTTTATGGAACTACGCTAACAAATGCAACAGAGCAAGGCAAGATCGCCGGCCGTTATGTGCTAGAGATTCCCGAATGAAGGGAATATAATCAAAAGGCACGGAATGATAACAGCTACGAGTATTATGAGATTTCACCGTCTCTTCAGGGTCTTCAGCTACAGACTATGAAGGAAATAAGAACATCGACACAGAAGATGCCATAGGAGCACCTATGCGTGGGATTCGGGGTGGTGGGTAGCATCTTCTAGCAGATAGTAATAATTCATGGTATTGATTTAATAGCGTTTCGTTTACCTCGTGTTGAGTGTTCGTCTTTCCTTGCCCCGTACATATGCTCCGTGTCGCAGTTAGAGATGAAATAGTCTGTCTCGTCTCGTAAACGCCAGTACGACTACTTGTGTCCTGCTCATCATAACCCTCCGATATTTGCCTCGGAAACACTGGACGACGAGCCGACTGTTGTCTGAGGTCCCTTATATACCTTCCTTGCATACAGACCATAATACAGAAGAGCACCACCCCAAAGCGCTCCATTGATAACAACTGTATAATTCATATCCTGCGCTAAATCAAGCGTCAACTTTACTAATGAAACGAATATATACCATGAAAGAAATGAAGGGGGAAGACTTACAAGTTGGATCCGGCCCCATAGTCGGAAACATACATAGAATGATCGCAAACACTAAGTACACAATAGCGACGACCGCTATCGGTTTACTAAATCGACCCGTATAGAATTCGCCAGGGTGGAACCGATCCTGGCCCCAGACCAACCGGCAGAGGATGGGCATCATCCAAGCGAGATCATTGCCGGCTACGGCAAGAGAGAAGAGGGCATTCGAAGCGGCGCTGTTGATTATGCAGAGGAGACCGACGATGACAGCGGATACTACGACGCCCCAAATCATGCGTACAGGTTGGTAGCGGATCTTTTTGCTGACTTTGCGGAAGAAGGAGGAGAAGGGGAGGGCGCCATCTCGCGAGAAGGCCCAACTTTGGCGAGAGGCGGCGATCACCTGTTAAGTAATTTTTTTTTTTCAATGTTAGAGTTATGGGTGTGATAGACACAGATGTATGTTGTGGAGGGAAGACGAACCAGACTCAGACCCATGAAAAATTGTACAATTGCCACAACTATCATGAAGCCAAGGGCACCGCTTTTTCCGAGGCAGTCGTAATAGATCTATATTATCGTTAGGGTTGGTATGCTAGAGGAGTTGTGGTATATGTATATGCTTACCTGCGCCATGGGTTGGCCAAGGTTTGTACTCAATACACTGTCCAAGTTGACATCAATTACAGCTGCGATTACTGCAAGGGAGAGAAAACCTAGAGCCCCACAGAGGCCTGCAGACCAGATGATACCTAGAGGTACAGCGCGCGCCGCATGAGTAGCCTCCTCGCTCATGTGGACACACGAGTCGAACGCCCCAATTGTCCAGATCGGGGAGAGCCAGGCCAGCATGAACGCCCAACCTTGGGGCCAGGTTGTGAGATTTCCAAGATGACCGAAAACATAGGCACCCGCGTTAATATGTCCGCCTCTGATAGCCTTCCCGATTGGTAATGCGAGAGCAGTGGCTAGCACGAGACCGACATTGCTCACAATACACGCTGACTGAATCTTGGGCATGATACGTCCAAAGAACGTAGCTATGAGACCATGGACGACGACGCATGCCACGTACGTTCCGTACACAACTGCGCGAGAGGCAGTCCAGTTACCATCATGGGACAGTGAGACAACCGAAAGTAGCATGGTAGCGAATCCATCTTGCAACTGTCAGTGGCACAGGGTCGCAACTTGTTGCACAGATGTTGTAGGTTACATACAATCCACAGAGCAGACTCCACCAAGGAGACCGATAGTATTACTGTATCCGACAACAAAGCTCAGAGGGTTCTTCCATCTGTCTGCACTGAAATAATGTGTCCAAAAATAAAGGCCTCCCGCCGTTGGCATTGCAGAAGCCAGGTCAGCCTTGATCAACGATTGTCAGACTAATGCACGGGGAGCGAGGGACGATGTACTAGACATACCATGGCGAGACCAACGATAAAGATGAATACACTAGCAGCTAGCCATCCTGCAATTCTGTCAGCCCCTTGTAACGTTGAAGGAGCGAGCCAAGAGAGCCTTACCCTACTCAATGAGTCAGCCAAAGTTTTCCAAATGGAGAGATTTATCGATTCACCCAAACCAGCCCTACAGGACCTGCAGGTATCGAGAAGGACAGTGTAGAAGCAATAGAAGGCAATAGGCCCATGATGCTGAATGCTACTGCAAAGACCTGAGTCGTCGAGTAATGCCTTCGTAGTTCCTGTTTGTAACCGAGAGTGGCTGGCGAGATCAATATCAATGTTGCAGTCTATGTGCATAGGTATATGATTGAGGTTAGGGCCTGGGTATCCTAAAGAGCTTACCCAGAAGTTGCATATCCCCAGACTCCACTGGGATGTCATCCTTTTCTGCTGCCGAAGCAGCCTTGGCCTTGATAGCCATAACTTGAGATTCCTTGAAAGAACAAAAAGCGAAAACAGCGAGATACGATGGCTGACCAAAAGGAAATAGCTAGTAGTAAGGCCTCTCTGTAGGGTGTTGGAGTGAGGGACTAGGAGAAGGAGGGGAAAGAGTTGTGTGAAGGAAGTGGCTAGACCAGGGACTTCTTCTGGTTTGCCCTCAATAAGCTCTTCGTCGATAAGCCATCTCTGCATGACGAATGTTTATCCCTTCCCTTACTTCCCCGGCTCTCGGGTCATGCGACCAATCCGGCTGGGTCGATAAGAATGAAGATAGAGAGAGAAAAGAGGGGAAACGAGACGAGATGGGACAAATCCTAGTGACGAACTTAACATACGCTGTATTACTGTACGAGATCAATACTCGTTTCAAAAAACAACCGCTTCCATCAATTAAAGTCGTTTGAAAAGATAGCCCTGTAGTTAAGCTGAGACGAAATGCTTTCTTTCATTGACCACAAACAGGAAACAATTGCATGAATTCTTCTCAATGTACACGACTTACCACAGAGTTTCCAGACTCTGCGATGCCAACCGATTGCAAAACAAGATAAGTACACAGCATGCCTAGAGCCGGCTGGTATATCAAAAGTATAAAAGCTACAAGCTTGTGATGAAACCGAACGATCGAAAGCAAACTATAGGTATATCAAAGATCGTCTACACAGCACCCGGTCCCTTATGGTTCGATTGATCCAACAAAAGTCGGGGTTTGATGTAGTCCTCATCCAATTGCCGGAACCACGCGCCGTGATCTCCAGATGACCCTCCTGAAAAAAGATCACGAATAGCTTGACTGGCGCTCCGCGCTGTCTCTCGCCTCGATGGGGACACATTGGCAGAAGGAGATGCTTGTGAAGAACCCGGATATTGGGGTGGTTGGGATGGTGACCGCCGCAGTCGCGAAGCCGTGGGAGCTGAAGGAGGAAGGTCATCATCCGAGGGTGCTTCATCCACGTCTATATCAAAGGCATCAATTTGGTCAACATCCGCCGCTCGGGCCTTACCGTGACTCCGCAGACCGAACTCGTCTTCGCTACCCGCACTATCACTATGACTTCCAGTGCCGCCGCCAAGCAGCGTGGCTGTGGATGAACGGTCGCGGGTTGGTTGCGTGTCCCTCTGGCTGTACGCATTGGAATATAAACGCGAATGTCTCCGGCCTTTGCCCGAACTAGATGGCGGCGGGCTGGGACGGCGGTTATTGCCGCTTGAATAGCTATCATTTCGGTCAAGGCCCCCCCGCTGCACTCCGTCCAAGGGAATGGTTGAGTCCATACGGCGGGGAGTATATCCCAGCGCGGTATCAGATCGTTTGTAATACGTTCCCCCATTGGTAACTTCAATATCAAATTCATCGTCAGATTCGAGTTCCTCAACCACCCCAGTCCTAATACCAAGGATTTCTAGCATTCGGGCTGTGGTGCCGCCAAAAATTATGACCGTCAGGACGACAACGACCAGCACCGTAGCTCGCAGCGCGGGCGCGTTGACACCCGTCAAGCCCGCAGCCAGCGCCACACCAACAGCGCCACGAAGCCCGGCCCAAAAGAGCATTGCTTGATAAGCAAAGGGCAACTCATCTGCCACCTCCATCCCGCGTCGACGGGCTCTGTAACGAATGAACCAATTGATCGCCTTAGATAGCGGGAACACGGCGAGGTATCGGGCAAGGCAGATGCCAAAGACAGCTACCATGATGAAAAGGGGCTTGAACTGCAGATTCCTTTGAACAAGCAAATCAAGGCCCAGATAAATGAAGATAAAGTTCTCTGACAATTGTGCCATCACCTGAAACAGATATTTCGTCGTTAATTGAGTCCGGCGCGACATGTTATAGTACGCATAGTGTTTTAATGTAATGCCACAAAACAGAAGGGAGACAATGCCTGTTAACTGTAAGTTTCAGATCATCTGGAGAAAGAATTGGGTTACCCACCAGAAAGACGAACGCCGTTGGAGAAAAAGTAACTGGCATATGCGATGAGAACTATTAGGCAACTCTCAATCTTGGGCACGCGGCGGACGTGTGTATGTTTGAGACCCAGTGCGGTCATGATACCTACAATCATGCCTACCAGCATGCTGCCAAAGAAAACAAGCAAGAAAAGACCGATGGCCTCAAACAGATTGAGAACAGTCAGAGAGCCTGCATCGCTGTCGGCATACTTCTGCGCGGTCTCAAACAGGACAATCGCGATGGCATCATTCAAAATCGATTCGCCGAAGATAACGGTGTAAAGCTTCGGCTCGACTTTGTACAGGTTGAAAATGGCGAGGATAGTAACTGGATCCGTCGCAGAGAGCGTGGCACCTACAGAGATAGCTTCGACAAAAGAAATGTTCAAGCCATCCAGCGGAATCCGCGTCCAGACAAACAAAACAAGTCCCAGCACGATGGCCGAGATGAAAGTCCCCGCAAACGCAAAGGTAAGAATAGTTCCAATATTTCGAAAAAAATTTGCCTGATGTAGTTCGTACCCAGAGGCCAGGATAATTGGAGGAAGGAGGAGGTTGAAGAAGAACTGGTAGTCGAATGTGACGCTGTCCTGAATAGGCGATTCGGGACTCAACCGAATGATCAATCCGACGAACATCCCTATAGCACCCGTGAGACGCCAACCACACAAATGTTGTGCTAATTACGGATAAATAAACACACCAGCAAAAATAGAAAGGACAGTTTCATGGACCGCTTGGATCTTCTTCTGCTGGAGAATGTAACTGGTGAATAGCGCAAACATCAAGAGCATGATCAGAATAAAGAGCGCCCAAGAGCTGAAGAACTCCTTGGTGCCAGCTTCCGGAGCATCTATCCAAGCCCGCCATAGTCAGAAAGTGGTGTTATGACCCGGATATTAGGTATTTCGGTGCGCACCTTCGTCGGGATCGGATTCGGAGTCCGCAGCTCTCCCTAGCAAAGCAGGAACAGTCAGCCATGGCGCGTTCAATTCCTGGGGCATATGCCACACAATGTGGCACGGAAACTAGTTTCGCTGACGCAGTGGCAGTGACAAGTGAGAGCGCTCTTGAGGGCAAATCGTTGGAAAACTGGCGGGGAGGAGACATACGGATAAGTTGATGAAGGGCATCACCCATCAGTTGGCTAGCCATCCTTACGAAGGCCACGCAACCACGACAGCGGATGACACCAAGCGGTTAGCTCCAGCTGCGAGTCTCTGGCGCCAGATCAAGGCGCACATAATCTACTGGCAAGAATAGAGCGGCGAGAATGAACGTGAGAGGAAAGAGAAGCAGGAAGATGAGATATGCAGATAGATCGGGACAAGTAATCGACGGTCAGTGGTCGCCCGCATTTTGCCCGATGACCTGCCAAGAAAAGCAGGCCCGCCGGTTGTCCGCCCGCTGATCATTCGGCACGTTGCATGCAGAACCTACGGACTAACTAAACTAAGAACATACACGCTCATCTTTGTCATATGGTGGTTCTTTTCTTCTTTCCCACAACTTCTGGCTTTTCTTAAAAACTATCGCCACAACTTCGACTCGAACTACATAGATCTTTCACTTCAACCGACGTCCCTCAGAAAGCCGGCTAGTCAGCCATGCTGCAAGCACTGCAGCGCAACCTCCGAACCTCAACACCCACCCAACACTATCATCCCAAGGTTCACCTCTAGGTTCCTGGGACATCTTGAAAATAGCACTGCATATCAAGCTGGATAGGATCTGTGGTGAGGAGACCGCGACATTGTGAAGCCCGAGAATGATTCCCGCCTGGGCTAGATTTTCTTCCTCATCCGTTGGCTTCCTGGGCCCATCCTCCAGATCACCAACGTCTGTGGCTAAATTTGGCTGAGTGGAGTTGTCGACGGAATACTGTTCTGCCATCTCTGACCGATGTCGCCGAACCCGACGTTCGGCATCAATCCGTGCGACCTCTGCAGAGATGAGCGCGAAAGGTGCCCAGAGCGTCAAAGCCCAGGAGATACCGACTATTCCAATCACCACTGTCGCCGCTTGATAACTGTAGATGAAAAAGGTGCTAAACATGCAGAGCGCAAAGAGTATATGAGACAAGAGCCAAGCTCGTCTGAGCGTAAACCCTGGGATCTGCAGTTTTGACAGCCACGTTGATCCGTCTGTAGCTTTGATATTCTGCTTATCGGGAAGAGTCGGAGGCGGCTCCGACGCAGGACCAACTGGTAGGCTTGAGCATGACGTTCTTCTTGTTTCTATGAATGGCCTTCTCTCATCTGAAGAGGTGTTGGTTTCCTCGGATAAGACAACAGACCTATAAGTAGGGACAACAAAAATCGGCAATGTTATGTTAGTGACAAACGAAATGATTGCATATATAAGAAGAGCAAAGGTTCCGATCCTAGTAGCTTTCTCCCAGGCCTTGTCTATTTCATTGTCAGGAAGGTTCGGGTGTTCATCAAAGATCGGGTTAACGTAAAGCTGGCCGATATACGTTGTAGCGTAGAAGAGGAAAGGAAACCACCCAACCCATGCAGCCAGTTGGACTTCACAGACTTTGGCAATCTGGGGTGGTAGATACTGAATTGACTTAAAAACTTGTTTGAAGAAGGCCACAACGCCAGGATTTCCGGTTGATGCCGAGGGTTCGAGCCGCGGATCTCTTTCCTGGATATATAGACAGCTGATCAATAACGTGATAACAAGTGACAACGATGCTAGTGCACACAACACTTTGAACTGCGTATTTCCCAAGAATGGGAGATAGCGGGGCAAATCAATATATCCAAAAATGTATCCCAGAATATTGCCCACTCCAGTGAGCCGGCTAGCCCACGCGTTCGCTGATTCCTGTTGGTGGGCCGGCGCATTATCGACAATGAAGCACCGAATACCTGCTTGAACTGTAACCGTTCAGTATGGTTAAGATAATGGGACGAGATAAGTAGTCCTACCCGTGTTTATAGCGAAATCTAGACAGTACATCAGAATAGTTGCAAAGAATATTACCGCAGTCCTAGTCTCCGTAGACGCCTGGTCGGCGCCAAATATACCGAGGAAACCTCCCACGAGTTCCCTCACCCATGCAAGAGCAAGCAATGCCACAACAGTCGCCAAGCCGCCAACTACCATGAAGGGCTTCCTTTTGCCCCATGACGAACGACAGTTGTCGCTGCAGATACCAATATATGGTTGCACAAGCGTTCCTGTCAGGGGGCCCGCAATCCAGACGAAAGCGAGTAGAGCTTTGCTCATTCCCAGAGACAAAAGGAAAGGCTACATAGGCAGGTACGCCAAAAAAAAAAAGGTTAACGCGTATTCCCACATGGATATCAGGTTGGGTTTGCTTACCGATCCATTCGATAGTTCAACTGACCAGACAATCTGGAGTCTATGTTTTCCTTAGTCAGTTCTGCCGTCTAAAGACACCTGCGGTTTCATTGCATCATAAGTAGGGCAAATGACTTACCCACCAATGCTCAACGTTAATAAGAAGAGGTACCAGCTACTCTTTGTCTCTGATAAATGTTCAGGATCTTCAGCTCGAATGCCATTCTGCATTTCTTGGGCTGTTATTAAGTCGACATCGACGTCGTTATCGTTGTCTGGTCTCACTAAGGGAGACATCTCGTCCGCTACTCGTTCATCTGTACCTGTCATTGGGTTGAATAAGGGCGAAACCCTTGCTGGTTCAGGAGTCAACCTCAGCTTCCACAGAGAACGAGTAACCTGCAATTTTCTAGCCTGAAGCGGAGGGGGGTGTGATAGATAGGGAGGAATGTAGAGATTAAATAGATAATAGATGGTAACGGTGGGTGGAGCAGATCTCTTGTTCTTTCTTCCCTTCTTATTTCAAGCGTCGCTATGAGAAGAATATATGCAGGTCACAGTGTAGCTTAAGAAGCGTTTGGTATGTCTAGACCCGAGTGGGTAGCTAGAGGCGTGGTACCCCGGGCTCTTATGTGGACCAATCAATAGAATGGACACAGAAGGTATCTTCAGGGCGCGATCATTTGCAGATAGAGAAAGTAGACTACCTGATAGTGGCTAGCTAGTGTTAGCTTCAAGGCAAGCGAGAAAAGAAAAAGAAAAAGAACGGATACACAAATCCGATGGAAACACGCTTCTAAGTCGATGTTAATGCAGGATATCCTCTTGGAGATGCTGGATCTATCGACGTCAGCAGGGCCGTCACATGACGTGGCACAACGCCCAGATTCGAGATCCAAATGACGAACCATGGGTTACGGCACATGTCAGCAGGACACTCACTGTATTTGATTTACCGTATATTGTGAAGGATTACTTATGATTCAAAATGGTCTTTTAGACTTCTAATCAACATGTCATCCTAAAAAGGGAATAATGAAAATCCCATAATACTCCGCAATATATTTGCTCCTCGAAAGCTATACGCCGCTTTTATTCCATCCCGCGTCGTGCTTTCCCTCGTGATTCCTGCCATCCAGAATCCCCATATAGAAAGAAAAATGATACAGAAAGTCCATCCAATATCAACATAGCGCGTGAGAATCAACTAAAAACAACCAAGGAGAAAAAAAAAAAATCAACGGTGATTATGATAAAACCGCAGCGTAGGCGACGACCAGTAACACATGTACACACACCAAAATCCAACGCATTCCGGACAGCAGACCAGAAGAAAATCGGCAAACCCGCACTGAAATCCTCAGACCCTGGCGGGAAGCTGGAGAGCAGAGATTAGGAGACCCCTTCAACATGTCTCGATAACGTGATGTAGTAGTCCAGCAGCCAAGTCACAGTTGGAGACTCTTAATGGCTGGATTAAATGATTCAACAAATGGTATAAACAAAAATTCTAAAGCATGTAAGATATCCGACCCCAGGCCATCAAAATCCACAGTAGGTATCATAGTCGGCAAAATCGGAGTCATTATTAATGTTGACGAGAATCGGGAAAAGAACCACTGGAGTCATACTTTCCCTCATGCCTTCTACATCTGCTGTTGTAGAAGTTGCGGAGCAACCATGTGAGGTGCCATCATAGTAGGCATAGCGGAAGGTAGGGTCATAGTAGAAGGCATCGACGTGACAGTGGAAACATTCACCACAGTACTTGGAATAGACTCAGAAGGGGACGATCCTTCATCCTGCGAACCGAGTTCGTTGTCCTCATTATCCAGGTCCTCATCTTGCGCGTGGAGTGGTTGTTGGCCGTCCTGTTGAGCCTCATGGATCCGACGGTGTCTATGCGTATGGTCAGTATATTCGTCAACTACAAAGCTTTATTAGTCAACTCACTGTGCAAGATTGTCAGAGCGCGAAAAGGCTTTGTTGCAATAAGGACAAGGATAGGGTCTTTCCTGGGTGTGGGTTCTCACATGCCTACATATCAACTGTCAGTAAGCGGTTACAGATACGGTCACAAAACCGCCAAGTAGATAGGTCAAGTTAGCGATGTGACTCAATATTATAACTTACCGCTTCAGATGTTCTAATCTCTTGAAGAGTCGCCCACATGACGGGATAGGGCATGAATGTGACTTCTGCGGATAAGGGCCAAGCTCCATCATTGTAGCGCTTCGAGCGCGGCGAACAGGGCCGGGAACAAACCGCTCCGCTTTGTTCAGCGCGCTGTGCTGCGCGCCTGTCTCCAGGACATCGCCATTAGGAAGTGCGGTCAACTCATCAGGAGGATTTCCAAGTGGCATGACACTCTGCTCAGGATTTTCCTCGAGGCTTGAAAGCGGTGTCCCATTGCGTGACATCTCGTGTAACAAGTTCTTTTGCGGAAGGGCGCCCGTTGGATAACCATTCATGATACGGCGAGACGAGTCATGACGTGGTTCTTCCGCCTCAGCGATTGGGGCCACCGAACTAGAAACGGAGCGCCGTAGATCACTTGGCTTATGGACAGCGTACGCAATTGGTTGAGAGGGTCCCGGCGCTTGAGCATGAGTGGGAGTAGCAATCGGGTTATTAACGCCCGGCGGTATCGAGGATCGACGCCGCCGCTGCTTGTACGTTGGAGAACCCTCTAGAACAGAGTACACATTCGAATGAAATGTCCTTGCAGGGGCGGGGAAATGAGCGCTTGCGAGATTTGATGGCGGAAGCTGCAACATTGGGTTGAATGCAGCCGCAGAAGAGATCTCAGGGATAGCAGTATAGAGGCCGGTATCTTCATTAGCAATATATGCTGGTTCAGTGCCAAGCGGAACACTGTGCTGTGGGGGCGTAACGGGTTCAAAGGACAATCCCCGGTTGCTGTAGTCTTCATATTGGGACGAAACGAACGACGGTGCCGGTGAATACTCGACGAAAGTTGGCATGGAGGCATGGCGCTGATGCACGCGAGCAATGGGCATTCCATTGCGATCATACTGGATCGACCCATAATCTAACTCGCGCTTAACAACGCTCTGCGCCAGGGTATTGGGCATAGGGATCGGGTTGTAAATCGCTGGACTGCCAGATTCGTCCGGGAGGAGTGATATCGTCGGGGGGGCCATCTGGGGAGCCATCTGGGGAGCCATCTGGGGAGGAGGCATAGCGTCAACGGTCCGAACCACTGGGGAAGCGGATTGGCCATATGTCGTACTTGCGTGTGCAGTAAACGATGATGAGTTTGCTTGTTGCGCCTTTGTGAGCTGTTCATACAATGATTGAGATGAATCAAACTCGAAGGACAAAGCAGGCTCGCTGACCGCGACGGTAGTCGCCTCTTGTCCCATTTTCTCCCGCTTCAAATCACGTTCCAAAGCATCGAGAAACAGCCGATCGTGTGGAACGCTATACCAGTAGAAAACCTTTTGCTTTTTCTGTGTTCGAATGCAATTGTTCTTGTATAGAAAATCAAGGAATGGGCTCTTCGGTTCTTCTAGTGTCGCGTCTGTTCCAGCCTTGAGATTTCGGAGATCGGAAAAGATACCCTCTTCGAACTTCTTCGAATTCTTGACGGGACGCCCGAAAGCTTGAAATCTGAAGGCTAGGCACCGAACAATATCGGTACCCGAGATGTGGAAAAGATTGTTCCTATCATCAAATCAGCCCAACGACCCTTCCTCTTGAGCCAGAGTTAATATGTGATCAAACGAACCATAGAACACAAGATATGTAGTCGCCAGTAGGAAGTAGGAACCGTCTAATGAGTTGATCGGGTTGCCAGTCCACTGGCGCAGAAAGAAGGAAGTACTTCACTATATTGACAATCATATTAGCCCTAGGAAATAATATGGATTGACGCCAAGTGACGAGATTGGTCGAGGCAGTCAGCTTCCATTGAAAGGATACCCGACTTACAATTGTCAACTTGCTGTAGCGCGACTTGCGCGTCATGAGGAAGGCTTTGCTGCGCCTCGTTCGAAAGCATGAATGTTTCCGGTTTCTGAGGGGGTGCCATGGGAGCACCATGTTGCGGATACATCTTGCTCAGGGAATGCCTGTATATCTTGTTAATCAGATGCTTTGGTAATATTTGAATCAGAGATAAGCGGCATTGACAAGTTGGATGAAACAACAACTCCGTGGCTAGCCTTCGAAGCAGCAATCAAAATCTGGGACGGAAACCTACGCACAGGCACGACTGTCTCAGAAAGTGGCGAAACCAGAAGCTCCAAGCTAAAGAGCGATATCGTCTGGGAAAGACAGTGATAAAGATGAAAAAAGAAAACAAGAAACAGAAAAAGAAAAAGAAAAAGAAAAAAAAGAGTAATAAGTTTAGGATATGGAGTCAACGACCGATCATGGAAACGCTGAAGCTATCCAAACACAAAGAGGAGCCGGCCTCTTAGAAAAGGTGGGTGGGCGCTGACGTTGCAAGGCTCGTCAACTCAATGAAGAAAGAGAGGCGAAAAAGAGGGCAAGAGAGAGTTGAAGTGGGCCAGCCCGGATCCAAGTCTCTTTGAACAACTCGCACGGCGAAATTGGAACGAAACGAAGGTTGATGAAGAGAAAGGAAAGGGGAAAAAAAATAAATAAAGAGGTCGGTCGCGATGAGAAGGGGAGGGGGGAAAGGATAAGAGAAGGCGGAGGAGGATGAGTGCCGGAGGTGTTGCTCTTTTACAGCGGTTAGATGGTAATAATAACACTAGGGTAATAAAATAGTAAAGGTAGGTAACTATGTCAGTCAATCAAAATAATAATAGTAAAAAATCAACTAGTGTTGAGGGGTTAAGAACTTGGAAGAAAGAATTCAGGGAGCGCCGACCGAGACCGGATGAGGTTTCCCACCTGTTGGAGGAGGGCCCTTTTTCTGGCTCTCTCACTACTTCAACTTAATTAAGGTACTTAGTACGACGGCTAAACCGAGTCTCTTTCTTCTCTAGCCTTTGGCCTGTGGTTGGGCTGCCGGAAGGACGCACGACGAAAAAGTAGGGCTTCTGTTGGCGAAGCGGAGACTGGCGCCAGGGACCGTCCCCTAGGTAGGGTAAGTAAACTACCTTAAAGAGGTACTAGGCTGAGCGCCATGATACGGTACATATTTGTTACCATACCCACGGTTCATCGAGCCAATCCAAACGAAGCGCGATCCAGCGGCTGACAAACAATGACGGAAGGTAAGGTAAAATATCAAAGTATCTGAACCGCCCCGTATCACAACGGTATCTGGCCGTGTGTGAGGAGTGGGGCTTCCGTCGAGTTCCAAAGATTCCAATTCCTGTCGCCCTGCCTCTGGGGAGGGGCCACCCAACTGGGTCATCAACCCGTTTTTTTCTTGCCGGATCCGTCCCTCTTCCTCTCAAAGGTTAGGAAGGAGAGTTTCCATGTGTTTTGCGCCGCCGGGTCCAGTCTATTAACAATGGAAATTTCGGGCATACCACATTGTAGACGCCCTGGCCATCGTCGTCATCTATCAATCTCAATCCTTAATGTACATAAGTACTTACAAAGGAGAGGGAAGGATTCCGTAACCAGATTTTCTTAGTCTGGACAATCGCCCCCTTTGTACGTATGCCGAACATGTGGTTAAAATGACTAAATCGACACAGCATCCCGGAGTGGGACTAAGAAGACAATGATATCGGGAGGGTACCTGTCCGGTAGTTCCGATATTCCTCAGACCTTATGATTTTCATCCGTGGTTGAAAAGAGTAAGTAAAGCGTGCACTACATTGTAAATACGATCATTTTAGGCGCCCAATAATGTGAATAATGAATAAAATAAAATGAACCGCAAAAGCCAAAAATATAAAAATAAAAAATAAAAATAAAAGTAAAAAAAGCAGAGGAAGGGGAAAAGCCCATCGCCCTTTCCACCACTCAACAAACAGTCTATTTATGAGTTAGTAATTAGCATCCAAGGGAGGTACCACTCAACCTCTACAGAGAATTTTTGTATCTACCGTGTATTGTCATAAAAAAAACAAGAAAAAAAAAAACAAAGAGTGCTCACATCTTAGATCCTATTGGCTTGCTTTTTGTTACTTGAATCTAATTATTATCCGGAATCCTGCACGTCAAAGAGATGATCACCACAGCGCTTAAAATGGACAAGTCATGTTAGTTGTATAGGATGCACAGTAAACCTCTCCTCCTATTAGTATGTATTTCCAACCAATCCAAATGCCCTGGGCTAACCAGCCGAAAGGAGTTTGGTCTCACAGTGCAGTGGAAGCGATAAGACTCCAACCATGGAAGCCACTGTTAGTGGAACCCCAAAACAATGCCAAGCCTGCACAAATAGATAAAACTGGCGCGGGATGGAATTGTGAAGCATTAACCCCTTGTTTCAGGTTCCATGTGAGCGCTTACCGCGAGCCAATGGGAATCAACAATCTGGAGGCTCACCCCTCCAGTGGCTCCTATGGCTGTAGCCCACTTCCCGGTGTGGTGATGGTGATGAAGTAGTATGTATGTATGTACCTTCCAAGCATAGGTAATAATTTACAGGCAAGGGTTTTCCGTGAAGAAGCCGGCAATTCCTTCCAGCCCGACTGGGATTGATATTACTGGTCTCGCAGACCAGATGGTTAGCGCTTCCAAGATGATCTCACAGCCGAAATGAAGCGGCTTCTCATCTATAGGTATGATATCTTGCATGGGTACTGAACAGGGAAATCATGAAGGTAATGTTGGGATATTTTGTGGGAATAAGTTGGAGAGGATTCCCAACTCGCGTCTGGTTCGATCAGTACCAAAAATAGACGTTGTACGGAGTATGATCAAAACATGTTAGGGAGTCGAAGCTTTCATTCCCTTTTTTGGTTTTTGTTTTTGGTTTTTATTTTATCTATTTTAATTTTTTTTTCTTGCCCCCCCTTCGATTCTGCATAGACCATAGGTTAGCGACTATAGAGTGTATGGGGCAGCAATACTCCGTACCTTCTTGTTAATAATAGCAAGGGCGGAGTTAAGCTCAATCTCCTGTTTTTGAACCAGCTTCTACTAGACACTTACTACTTACAGACAATACTGAACAATGGGCATCACACTAAGCCTCGACCCTATACAGCCTCGTTGATTTTACTTGGGCATTAGGTAACTTTGTCACTGATAAGTCTGATCAGTCATGTTGACCGGTCACTTTTATATCATGACAATTACTGTCACCTTTGCCACCAGACCATATCAATAGAAAGGAGCCTAATTGGCAGGGGGGTTGTCGAGAGTGTAGTCCAGATACCTTTTCTAGTTGAACTCCATGTTATACTCTATTGAATCCTTCTAATATACATAGATTAATTCTCCTATCTCACCGTTGACCTTAAACTACTAGCGCAACTGATAAAATCCAGAGCTAAACTAGGTTCGGACTTCAGGATATTGAGCTTGAGCTTCACTACTACAGTATCCAAGGTAACTCCAGGCTACCACATACTTACCCCTTGTCGTTTGCTTTAGATTGTTCATCCGCAAGACGTCTTGCCGGGTGACTTCAAGTTGTTATCGGCATGGCATGTAACATGATCGGCATTGATCACATCCCAACGCCGAGTGTGTCATCTTCATGTAGAGTAGAGTCTTGGCTGTCAATTACCCTGTCTAGTATAGGGTATAGGTCTACGGGATATAAAAACATGGACGAGTACACTAGGAAATTCATTATATTAAAATGGGGAACCCAACACTCTGAACAATACACTATATTAAGTGACCCATGCGTTTTACGGACTATAAGGCTATAGTACATATTCGTTCATATATATTCATTCAAAACGGTCAACAACGTCAGAGACCAGGGGTGATCCGCACAACCCAATTCTTGAGAGAAAATAGTAAGCTTCCAGCGACGATCATTCATCGATGAGCCCTGCGAGGATCGTCGTTTTCCATTTTGCAGTGTTTACAAATGCGGTTCTCCTGAAATATTGTTGATGTCTGAGATGGTCTCTAAATGGGTAACTTGGGCCCGCTGATGGTCTTGTCCTCCGTACATTGTTAAATATCGCTGCTCATAAACCACCATGAACGGTTAAAATTAATTGGCCCGATTGTTGTATCCTAGTCAATCTATGAGTAGATACTCCACTATTTCGGCCGAATGCACCCAAGCCTACTCCGTATCCTATGGTATGGATTCATATACTCGCACAGAGGGACTTGGCGTATGTATGTACATGGACCTGTACATGCATGTGTAAGTATATAAGGCAAAGAACAAAGAATGTAACTCACAACCAACTATGAAAAAAGACCCGAAGTAATTTTTAACCGAAGGTGTGGGAAACTAGGTACTTCCTTGCAACCATCCGATTACCTCAATGCCGGAGAGGTTGGTTGTTAGGTTAGCGAGATATCCGAATTTCCGACAGCGTATCAACAGGGAAGATCTGATGATATCATTACGGAGTAATTGCTAAAGGATACTCCTGGAAGCTACAGGTATCTAGAACAGCTTCCATCGTCGGGGCCTTTCCCCATCAAGTGGATTCACTGTGGCTAACAGAAGCAATGAGATTAGTGCAGTGCCAATAGTACCTTAACTCTTTTTGGATTCCCCCCACTTTGGCAACTGAAATAGGTAATTGTGCCTGGACTAGACTACAAGCAGCTTAGGGTTTCTTTGCGCGACGGACATACATACTGCAATACGCGGAAAGGATTATAGTTGTCTCATCCCCCAAAGTCACTAAATCGGGAAAAGTGAGAAGAAATTTTTTCTTTTTTTTCTTTTCTTTTTTTTTAAAAAAATTTTTCTTTCTTTTTTCCCACTACGGAATAGATGTGATGATCATTGAGAGAATATAGAACCTGGCACTTGGCCCGCTCAATACGACGGGTTGTTGCTTGATCAGCCATGGTGAAACGATCTAGAGTAACTCCTTGGAGGTTCAACTGTTCATGTTTACGAGGTCATTGTGTAAGTCTTAGGTGCTATTAATATCACAAGTTTGAATTTTGATTTCATGATGCCACTTTCTCAATGGTTGCTGCGTCCTGTTTAACATATGTTTTGCCGAAACATAGCCAGTCTGAGGATACATGAATACTACCTTGGGCAGATTTAGTGCAACAAGCGGTTAATGGGTGTTGTTGTAAAGACTTAGGCGGTGGGGGTTATCTTTTTTTTTTCTTTTTTTCTTTTTTTCTTTTTTTCCTTTCTTTCTCTCTCTCTCTCTCTCTCTCTCTCTCTCTCTTTTTATCTTTTCATTCTTCTTATCCTTTCCATTTCCTTTGGCCCCTCTCCCCACAGTTTGAACCAAAATTCGAGACACCTAGATTTCAACTTAAGCCATATGGAGTAACTCATAAACAGGGAACTATCCAAGTGGACGATTGGAGCATTTGGTCTCCGGTAGACTTAGCACATCTTGGCGCTACTAGACTGCGGATGACCAAAGACATTTTCCGAAGTTCCCCCCCTGATAGCACCAGATGAATCGGTTTTAGCTTCTTCGTGTAGACTAGGAGAACAAAGTACAGATGTGGACTAACCAAGACAGAGTAGCATTGGCGCATGAGAAAGGCTGCCAAGAGGCTGGTTAAGCACTAAAAGCGGTGATTACGCATTCTTTGTTTTTTGCTATGTACACTCTAGATGGCACTTTTGGATACTATCGGCTTTAGTGTTGCCATTACCATGGCCACGGTTTCAAGTTCATGACTCGCATCCATGATACAAAAGTGATACGAGAACATGGCGTACACTGCGTACTAGTCTACCCTTCGGGTGCAGATAAAGAGTTTTGGTCAACAGGTCGTGACTCGTGATGAGTGTGTCATATGCCTTGCTGGGTTCTTTGCTTTGCTTGGAAGGGCCGCATGCAGAAATCTGAAACGGCTAATGCATGGTAGAAAAATCCCCGGTCAACTCGTGATTTGCTATCTCGCCTGGCAGTGGGCACGACCCTATGCTCGAGTCCAGGTATGGAGCAGGATGAGGACTGGAAGGGGTAATATCTTGCTCTGATAATAAGCACTATCACCAGACTATTCTATCCATGGTGATTAATGTATTAATAGGACTGGAGAAAATATCTGGAGCCATGCAGGTACCATATCGGCCTAAGGTACCCGGTGGAAAGGGACTACAAATTCGGTGTGGAACTCTTATGACCTAAATTGGTGCAATTGCAGACTAAAAACTCAATTATAACGATTCCTATACCCCGTACAAAAAAACAAAAAAAGAAAAAGAAAAAGAAAAAGAAAAGGAAAAGAAAGAAAGAAAGAAAGAAAGAAAGAAAGAAAGAAAACTCTATGGGAAGGATTGAAGAGTAGACCAATAGACCAGGATTTGGAATAAACCTTTTGATCCGAAAACTGTAAGCTCTACCAGGAAGATTACCCCAACATTGAGACGTTGGTACCTCCTACTGGCGCAATTTGAAAAGAAAGGAAAAGAAAGGCGCAGTAGTAATGTCTCTCAGTTCGGGTCTAGCGCGAGCAAAGGTGTCCTCTATGTTCATATATATACATAATTATCTTTACTGTGTACTCAGTGCTCATTTAGTAAGAGATGAAAGCCCACTCACGGGCAACTACCATATCCAGAAACAGTCTAGAAAAACGGAGGATTGTCTCGGATTTTTTAGGGGCCCCATTCCTAAAACTTTGTTTTCCTCGGAGGTTTCACCATATCTAGGACTGTGGAGTTGGAACGTGCATCGAACGAAAAGCGCCCTAGAGTAGCCAGAGAATAAACTTCTCAAGTCCCAATGCTCAAGACGGAAGTCTCAGGACGAACTCCTTACAGGTGGGTAGTTTGCCGGGTGCCGCCTGGCTATTTGTCGTGTTGCAACTCACACCTCAAGCTAACACAGCACAAGGGACCGGGGTATATTCTAAATCCTTAGT
This sequence comes from Aspergillus caelatus, assembly GCF_009193585.1. Classification (NCBI taxonomy): domain Eukaryota; kingdom Fungi; phylum Ascomycota; class Eurotiomycetes; order Eurotiales; family Aspergillaceae; genus Aspergillus; species Aspergillus caelatus. The sequence continues at coordinate 6,131 of NW_022475341.1, read as the reverse complement.
TAGGTTCATCATTGTCAATAGTGGATGAAAAGGATTCGCGAAGGATGGGTGAACGCGGTGGCGAGCATAGGACGAGCGGGGGATTGGCAGTAAAACTTCCATCGTTGCCCATGTGAAGATAGAGGCAATGCCAAAGCCCCTAATCCAGGCAACGGTAATAGACAATCTGTCATAGACAAGGGACTCTTGCTATGATGTTATTTCAACGAAGAAGTTCCGAAAATGTTCCGGTGTAGCAGGTAATTCCTTAATGGAATTGCCTATCAGCACTGCTTGCTGTCCATTAACGGCGCCCTCTGATCTTGCCTTTACCAGACCGTCGTGGGCCTTGAATGGCAGATAGATCTCGCTTGCTCAAGTTCAGAGTACCCCCTGCAAACTTTCCAATAGAGGGTCCCCCGACGCCACGCTCCCGTCTTCCGGTGCTGGGTTTCGTTTTAGGTGCGGGTTTCTCGAGAATGATTCCGTTTTCTCTAGCTTCCCGTCGACGTTTATCATCCTTCTTCTCAGCTTTAGCTTTGATGCCTCTTCGGTGTGATGACGGCATATTTTGATGGTACAGAGATGCCTTGGCTCCAAGCGATTGCATCCGCAAGTCGAGAGCTTTTAGTCGATTTTTACCGGTCGGCGCAAGATCCGACGATGACTCGAGAAGATGAGATTCCTTCAATAGCCGTTGTAGTGCAAGGTCATTCTTCAGATTTGCGGCGTCATCGCCGTCATCCTCGTCTTTGCTTGGGGAGCTCCTAACAGCTACCGGTTTAACAGAGAAGGATGGCGGCTTCGCGGTCTATACATCGTCATAGAATTAGTCAAGTTTTAGAGGACACATATATCATATATAGACATACCATAAAGGCTTTGCGGGCTCTCTTATCCATTGGCTCCTTAGCCACCGCGGACAAGTCGTGGTGCTCGACTACCTCAACCTTGTTATCCCCATGTCTATCCTCTGAGACGCCACTCCATTCAGACTCAGGTTCAGATTCTTCGGATTCATCGGTGCCATGCTCATCTTCTGATCTCTCTGCACATGTAATGCGGGTTTCAGGCACTTCTAATGGCTGAAATTGAGCTTCGAAAAATCTGCGGAAAATATTATGGCTAGAACTATCGTCCGTCGTGGTGGTTGTCGCTTCGTCATCCTCGGATGCCGTAGATCTCGACACAATATGCGTCTCTCTCTTTCGCTTTCCAATCATCTTTGAACACCCGGCTTTTCGAAGCGTTGTTGATTTCTGAGGGACCCAAGTTCGAAACATCACATGGCGGCCAACCTGAAACCTATCTTTTTCGTGGTCACGTGTGATAAGATAAGCCGACCCCTCGTGGGATTTCCACAATAACGATATATGGAACTACAACACAGCACCAGGTTTTAAAGATCCATTGGAACAGACAGGATGACCAAGTTCCGTCCTTGTATCGATCTACACTCGGGCCAAGTTAAACAGATTGTTGGAGGGACATTGAGCAATGTCCCTGCGGATTTAAAGACGAACTATGTTTCTAAACTTCCAGCTAGTCATTACGCAGAGCTGTACCAAAGACACGACTTACGCGGAGGCCATGTCGTGATGCTTGGTTCAGGCAACGATGCAGCAGCAAAAGAAGCGCTTAGCACATGGCCGAGTGGCTTGCAGGTCGCCGGTGGAATCACCGATAAGAATGCTCAGTATTGGATAGACCAGGGTGCCGAGAAGGTGAGTTCTATTGCTGTGTTGGGTGTCCTCTGTATCTACTTAGTTGTCTATTTGGGTCGAATCAGTTGTAATTCTCTCGTTCTTGCGTTGTATCAAAACCCCCTCGCTCTCTCCTCTCTCCCTTCTTGCTTTCGTCCTTATAGGCTGCCGCAAAAGGTACTGATTGCCCTTGCATAGGTTATCATCACATCATTCCTCTTTCCAGATGGCAAATTCTCTCTTGAGAGGTTGCAATCGGTTCTTTTCGCTCTTGGAGGTGACAGATCGAAACTGGTTCTAGATCTGAGCTGCCGAAGGAAAGGCAACACATGGTTCGTAGCTATGAACCGGTGGCAGACCATCACAGAAATGGAAATCAATCAAGGCAAGTTTTTTCCTTTTAGTTTTCTTTCTTTTTTTTTTTCGCTGTCGTATCGGGCGTTTCTAGGCGACCTATACTCGAGAGAAAGAAAAAGCATCCCTGTACTGACCAAAATAAAGAATCCATCTCGCTATTGGAGCCTTACTGCTCGGAATTTCTTATTCATGCTGCAGATGTGGAGGGACTACAGCAAGGTATAGATGAAGAGTTAGTGTCTAAGCTTTCCGAGTGGTGCTCGATACCAGTTACGTATGCTGGCGGTGCACGGAACCTAGAAGATCTTGAGAAGGTTCATTCAAGTAGTCGAGGAAAGGTGGACTTAACTATCGGCAGCGCGTTGGATATCTTTGGTGGCTCTGGTGTGACATTCGATGAATGTATTCAATGGAATAAAACTCACTAAATTAGCGGTGGCTTAGAAAAATGCAGATGTAGCTGGCCCGGTTTACATATATATTTCTCTCTCTTGTACGGAGTATGGTCCGAGCGTTTAAACATTAGTCAAAATATGAAGCCACAAGATACTAGTGCCAGAGGAAATAGACTGTTTTTCTTTTTCTTTTTCTCTTTTTCTTCAGATATAAAGGAACATAATTACCTATAAAGTCAAGAAACGCTTTTCCTACGGGGGTTGATAACTTCATACGGGAGCGGGTCCTGACATTGTTGCCAAAAGCGGCTTAGGCGCTGGCAATTCAATCGGAGCTCTCCTCCCGCCTGGCGAACATCATCTATGATAGCCGCCCTCCTTGTCAGCTGTGCATTTGGACATAACTAAGGTCTATCCCACGCCTGCTCTTTTTGTTTGTGCTGTGCTTATTCACAAGCTCTGGGGTATCGCTTTTGTGATACCATCAAAACCGAACCTAGTCGGATCACTGAAACACTGTGTCAGTCACTTCGTCCTCGATATGAAGCCTGTTGTGTCGGTGTTGAATGCGTGGTCCTGGTATGCCTTTACCAAACTAATTTTATACTTACTACAAACTGACCAAATATCTTCGCAATATAGCGCGATCATCTCCCTTTTCGCTATTGTCATTCTCTCGGTCCTCGGATCGTTATACAAGGTTCGTTTGCTACCGGAACCGCTACCAGATCTTTTCGCTTGATAATGGCCAACTTTGTTGCCTGTCCTGCGTGTGGTATACTAGGAGTGGTAGCTAATTGAGATACTCATAGAGGGAGCACCACGGCTTTACCGGCTCAGAGGGTGAGCCTGAGGATGGCGCTGCGGTCGCTGCTTCAATCTTCACAGCCGTGTTTGTATATGCCGTACGATTTGCCCTACCTTGACACAGTAATTAGAACATCACATCGCTGACAGTTGCAATCTACAGGCCTTTTTCGTTTTCTGTTCTTTTCAAGCCTATCTTCACGTGCGAAACCGCAGGGGAGGCGCAATATCGCTTAACTGATTCGCCACTATTGTTATACCCTTCTTTTCGATGATGAAATCAGCCACAAAATTCGATTCTTTGGCCATACCAAGATATGACTACGTCGCCCAAATGATACCACGGAGTGGTCTGGAATCAGACGTGATAGTCCGTACATACAGTGTATCGTATGCTGCAGCATCTGCCGAACGGATGATGACCTGATGTTCCCTGCTTCTAGGTACCTGTGTTTATTGTATATCATGGGCTCACTTACCGTCTTGCTTTCTATTGTTTTAGGCTTAGCTTTTGATTTACTGTTCTAAGTGCTTTATTACTGGTGTCTCCTTGTGTTGTACATAAAGTGTTGGTTGTTATAGAATTGGCTTTCCTCACTATTCTTTGTGCATATGGCTCACAAGATATCATACCTCTACGGTATCTTAGTATATACTATGAGACTGAGAGCCTGTTTGGACAATTGTGTACGAACTAGTGTCCAAAGTTGAAAACCAGTCTGCATCACAAGCGTGTATGCACTTCTAATTTAGTTTGTGTACAAGTACGTATCCTTTCCAATCTTCAAACACAGACAGATAACATGTAACACCTAGAATGCAGAAAGACCCGCCCCTCAGAACGCCAATGCCATAACCCTTCCCAATCAGCAAAACTTTTCATTGAATGTTGCTCGTCCATTATCATAATCATATATCAGCCGATGCTAACTAGTGCACAAACGTTATAGCTCCTCATCATCAATAGGGTCCAACATCTTGGACATGTAAGGGCCATCCAAAGTATAGCCTAGACGCGCGTAATAACTACGCACGCCCACACCAGAGATAACACTGATTTTCCGGCTTCCGTGTTCCTCCCGGGCGATGCGTTCTGCTTCCTCCATCAACAAAGTACCAAAACCACGATGCTGGAACTTGCGTGGATCACGCCCATGCAATGGCACTGCAGAGCCATACACGTGGAGCTCACGGACGATACTGGTTTGTTGGCCAGTAAATTCAGGGCGGAACGTATGTGTAGGGCTGCACTTTCGCAACCGCAACAAGCCGATTAGAATGTCCTGCTTGGGATCCTCGTAGGCAAGGAAGGTCTCCCAACCTCCATTGGCTGTGTAGTCACGTCGAACAAGTTCGACCTGGGATGGACGAATCTTGTTCTTGACTTCATTAATACCGACTTCACGGGTACGGACGTCCCGACATGTGGTGCCGAAGTCCTTCATCCTAGCCAAAGCAAGTTCACGCAGGTTGCCATTCTCTACGCCTGAAGTAACCAGCGGCATAGGAATATCTCGTTGGACACGGTAGATACGGGTCCAAGGAGGGACTAGGGCAAGAATACGGGCCACTAGGTCAACCAAGGCATTAGGAGTATAGTTCTTATAGCGACCAGTCCTCCAAAGTTCATAGAGACCAGTGCCTCGGATAACTAGAGTTGGGTATATTTTGAGGCCGTCGGTTCGAAAAGCGGGGTTCTCGAAGTATTCTTGGAATTGGAATAGGTCACGTTCCATCCCAACGTTCGGCAAGTCGGGCATCATGTGGCTGACCACCTTATACCCGGCATCCTTCGCAAGCTTAAAGGTTTCTGCAACTGCAGCAACAGTGTGGCCTCGATTTGTGTCCCTGGCAACATCCTCGTACAGACTTTGCACGCCAATCTCCAATCGTGTACATCCATACCTAAGCATGCTGCTCAGATGTGTATCCAAGCAATAGTCGGGTCGAGTCTCAATTGTAATACCAACACACTTCACATTGCTCATCTCACCGGCCTGGACGGCTTCGTCGACGTTGTCTGTCTGATATCCACTCAACGCATTGTGAAGCTGGGCAATGAACGATTCGCGATAATCCTCGGGCAGAGACATGAACGTTCCACCCATGATGATATATTCGACTTTGTCGACACTATGGCCAAGAGACTTAATCTGGTCTACACGTCCTCTGGCTTGCTCGAACGGGTCATAACGTGCTCGAATAGCACGCATCGACGTGGGCTCATATCCGGTATAGGACTGAGTTGAGTACTCGAAATCGGAATCGGGTCCACCGGGGCAGTAGACACAAATATTACCGGTGTATGCAATATGAGGACAACGGTGGGGTTTGCTCATCACGGCTACAACGGCGATACCCGAAGACGTTCCTAGATGACAATAAGAAAGTGCCCAGCTGTAGCTGAGGGACAGGAGACATACTAATCGGTTTAGCGATTAATTTGGGAAGGATATACTTCTTGTAATGTTCCGGGACGGCAGCAATAATGGCTGTCAAAGGTGGCAGATGGGCCAAACAGTGCTTTTTCGCAATTTGGTTACGTAGTCTGTTAAGATTGAGATCTTTCTTTGGTTTTTTGGGGTCCTTTTCAGCTTCATATTCTCGAATAAGAACGTTAGCAATATCAGAGCAAGCTCGCAGGTATCGTTCATTCTCTGGAGGAAGCTTTGTGTTCGTCTTGGATTTGGAGGGTGGCGGCATAGTCATTGTGGCCGTCGCCATTTTGAAGGATTTACCACCACACAGATGGCAAGAGATGGAATCAAGGTAGTTTTAGAGAGACTCTGTTTGTTAGGCAAGTACTGGAGGGAAAAGGAAAATAAAATAATATAAAGGTAGGTAATAATATCCTTTTTTTTTTATTTTTTTTTTTAAAAAAAAAAAAAAA
>NW_022475340.1:0-142725 GCF_009193585.1 Aspergillus caelatus | reverse complement strand
TTGAATAGCTTCAATTTTATCGTTTGAGTGGGAATTATCGTTTGGGTGAGGCAGACCAACACGCCGAACAGGCGGGTGGGGCTGCTGACCTAAGAGACGGATATACAGTTCCGCCATTTAGTTTGCATAATTTGGCTGCGGGACAACCCAACCATGGTTCACCCTCCATACAAAAATATATATAATTTGCAACACATGAGGTTTTATATTGATTTGAGAATATATATATTAAAAAGTAATGACCAAAAAATATAAAAATATGCAAAAAAAGCAGAAAAGTCGCTTAATATTTTATATACCACCCTTTTGCCTCCAGAACTGCCTTAACACGATCTTTCATGCTTCTTATTATTGCACGTAGAATATCTTGACTGATCAATGTCCATGACTGCTCTAAAGCCTTCCATAAAACTTCCTCCTTCTTATTATTCGATCCCTTGCAGTTTTCTATATCCGGGTTCAAGTCGTAGACGCCTTCTTTAAGTGGAAACCACATGTGTTCAATGGGGTTCAGATCAGGCGAATATGGTGGCCATTCCATACAAGGAATTGCATTATCTTGCAACCATTCTTCAATCTTTTTAGCTGAATGAATGGAGGCATTATCATACATGAAAATAAGACCTGGTTCCCAAATAGTAGGCAGTAATTCCTTCAATAGAGTAAGATAGAAGCGTGCAGTGTAGCCATATTTTTTAGCTTCAAAATCACGCTCTAAACGGATGAGATCACTGCGATTTTTGCCCCAAATAGCTGCCCAGACAATTACACGGATAGCCTTGCCCTTCTTATATGGCTGAATATATTCCTTTTTCCATTTTTCTCCATGTAGATTAAGGCGAAACACATATTTATGGCGTTGGCCAGATCCAAGTTCAACCGAGCATTCATCTGACCATATAATCTTGTTCCAATCAATGTCTGTATAATCCTTATACTTCAAAGCCCAATTATACCGTAGTCTCGCTACTTCCGGTGTTAATTTCGGACGCTTTTGAGCACGCCATTTGCCATATCCAGTCTCTTGAAGTATGTTATACAATGTAGAGCGACAAATTGCTAAATGAAGCGTATTTTGGATCTCTTGATAGGTAAGAAAGGGATTTCTTTTGATTATTCAAATCAGCGAGCGTTTGTCTCTATCCATGTAAGATTTTGGACGACCAGGGCGTGGATGGGTTTTAAAATTTTGTCTTGAAGATGCTCGGTTCAGTGTAGTATAAATGGTTTGGAGGGATCGATTCAAAAGCCTTGCAATTTCAGTGGATTTTTTACCACCTTCATAAAGTCCTTGTATATAAGCTCGTTCGGTTGGATCCAGCTGTCGATTACGCTCAATATTAGCACTTAAAGGGCTCAAAGGGACCCTTCTAGGTGTCATGGTGGGTGTATGAGAAGATGAGGTTTTTTGACGCGTTGGTTGACGCGACCGGGTGCTTAGCGCGATTATTCAAACTTTTTACTAAGAACTATAAGCACTACTAAAACACCACTCTTGGGCCTTATCCGTGACGCTATACCTCCCTTCCCTAGGGGCTTGGCCTCAAGCCCTCACGCCTTTTTGAGCCCTAACAGTAGTACCAAATATATCCGGGCCCCAAGGTTTTCCTAAGCATGCAAGCCAGCAAAAAGCCTTGCGAGCGAACTAAACCAACTGGTATAGTATCTAGAGGCCCACCAGCGCAGGTTCAGCGAGCAGCCAGAAGATGGTGGTAAGCCTAGAGGGCTTTCTACCGAAGCATTAGGGAAAGCACACCGTAACGCCCCACGTATTCATACTATCTGCTCTTTCTTGGCTCCAATCAAATGAAAAGCCCGACGGTGAGCCTGCTCTGCATTGTCGAACGCAGCATAAAGATCCTTAATTACCTGCGCCGCACGAACGAGACTCGCCTCCGGGAAGACACCGTATAGCCCCTGTTCCTCGCTCCAAAACTCATGGATCCAATCGATCATCTGGATGAGGTCTTTGGCATTTCCAATCATCAACCCCGCAGTCTAGCCGAATCAGTATTGTAATCAGATCTAATCGGGGAGGCAACCTCCTTACCTGCTCACAGACAGCATTCCTATTACTGCACTGTTCACAAAGGGCCGAAGCCACAGCATCAAAGTGGCAGTCCACTTCAAAAAGCAGCCCGTCTGTAGGCTCATATGCCTTGATGCTAGTGGGGAAACAATGTATACAGAAACAAAAACGAGGATATAAAGGACAATCACCCCAGGGATCGATCTATTACAGCCGACTATTAGATTTATTACTATTTATTCCCATCTACTATCTGTATTGCCCAAAAAATTATTATAAAAATCTAGAATAGGCTTGTTGGGTGCCTTTTGATTATTGTAGTAAAGATGATCCCCCCGAGTCATGAAGACAGGAAGGTGCTAACGTCTACGTACAATGAAGGCGGTCAAGTCATGGGGGCAGAAAAGGGGAAGCCGTAACAAGGCTGCTCCCAACATTGGGGTTGCTTTTGTGGAGATATTTATTAAATACGATAAGGCAGTCTTTGTTTTCTAAAGACGTGTAAGTATAAATATATTAATACTGTACAGTTGTATTGACAATAATCGCTTATTAGAGTATAAATTTTACAAAAAGAAAAAGCCAGGAGAAGCTGTCCGCGATTAGTATTATATATAAAATAGTAATCGAAAAGTAAAAAGCTTAAGAAGAGAAAGATAAGAAAAGAAAAATAGTTAAACACCTGCACTTAAAAAAAAAAAAATTTTAACGTATATAAATCATTAATACGTGTAGTACCGTCACAGTCTACTAGATATTAAATATAGGTGTCAAGGATATCTACTAATCAGGGTAGAAGACCTGTCAACTAGGTTAAGGATACAAAGGCTAAAGCAGGTGGGAATATCCAAGGCAGGCAGTAGATACTATTCAGACAGGTGACTGATTCTTGACCTCCTACTACTACTAACCGTTCACAACTTTATAGCTGGAGGTTCAACACCTAAAGGGTGTTACACCCGGGGCTTCGTCCTAGAGCTCCGCGTACCAGTAAGTGCGGCTTGGATAGAACAACTAACCTGGAGACCAGAATCCACTGGGGTCCAACGATGATGCTAACGAGATACGACGGGGTGACCACTAAGGTCCGAAGGGTTCACTAAGGTACTGTCACGAAGTAATAACTCAAGGTCAAAGGGCCAGGTCTACCAAGTATGTATACTCAGTAGTTAAGAGAGTGCAAATGAGTCGATACTGGTAAACCAAATGTAGGTCTTAAGTAACAGTTGCATTGATCGCGAATAACTAAACTAAACACATGAATGAGCGTCCTTATATACCTGCTGCTTCGTCTACTCCTCGTATACTCCTGGGGTCACTTCTGGGGTAGCTGGTGCACTGATTGGCGGTGGCTGAATATACTCCTGATATACTCCTGGAGTAGACGCTGGAGTTGTTGGAGCACACGAACGTCCCACGCCGCCTGCCCTAGGACCCAATACACAAGCATCCATCGCTTCCCACAGGAGTAGATTATCACGTGATCCAGGTGATCCTCTGTTTTGCCGTTTGTCCCTTTACCGCTTATTGTCATCCTGTCGTTTTCTGCCTTGCGTGTCCGCCCTTAGATAAGGTACGCTAGACAAGGTGCCTGTAAAGGGTTCTGGATCTCCGTTGAAATCCTAACCATTGGGTGGTCCGATATTCCTCATCGGTAGCCGATTTGTTCATGCACAAGGTTCAGGGTATACTGTACCAGTCACCAGGCCGAATCGCTATTCGATCCGTGACAATAGGATTTTAGTGACTCTCAATATTATTGTGCCATAACGTAAAAGCTCCTAAACTATGGCTCCACTTACAGGGAGCTAGTGTCTATAGGCTTACCTAGTAAAAGAGAGGTCGCCCTCTTAAGAAACCGACACCCCAGAAACAGCGCGCTATAGAAGATCTACTGTCTGCTCCTGTTTCTAAATAATAGGTAAGCTTCTCTTTAGATGAATCTGTGACTACCTTCCAGCAAGCCTTTGCCCCTGTAATAAAATCTCTAGAGTAAAGGCCGACACTTTACTTTCTCTGCCTGGGTAGAACCCACCTTCTATTAATCCAGTGACTGAAGGATTATAGTACCCCTGGGTCTCCCATGCGACACTTTAGGGACAAGCATATCAAGCGTTTCCCGCAGGATATGTGTGTAGAATGTGGCGTCTGTGGTACCACCTTGGAGCACAAGGCGGACTTGAAGTTGCATGCAGAAGAAGTACTCCATTTAATGCTGTGATGGTTAGCAGGCGACCGAAAATGGCTACTTCTGCGGCCGTTTTACGAGTCTTGCTAACCAACATCTGCCATGGTATCACGTGAGTCAATTTCGCTGCTCTCCATGCAGGGCCACGATTTTTGATACCTGATGCCAGCTCAACTGCTTGCTCATCACCAGTATTTTTAGTATCCCTGTTCCAGGAGGCTGATTTCTTTGCAGCCTGGGTAGTTTGGATCTTGGGCTATCAGTAATGGTGTTGCATCCAATGAAGCTATTAGTAAAAGAGTTTAATGATGTGAAAATAGACTTGCAAAATCGAACCTCATGGAATAGACCTGTGTAGTACGGAGCGACAAGGCCTGGGATGAATTTAACAGAGAATGGATAATACGCCGCTAATTATTATGAAAATCTGGTATACATATACTTACTCTTAATTTCTAGTCCCCTCCATCCGTAAACGCCAGCAAAGCACGCCAGAACTCATTCTGAATAAGAATTTAGAATGAAAATACACTAGGAGTTGATGCGTGCACCTGAAGTCCTTTCCTGGAAGCCCATTTGCACTTTCTTACCTCCACAGATATTAACGGGTATGATCGGCCTAGGCTTCTTCCTAGGACTCCCAGATTCAACACGTACGTCATTTCCACGTACTTTGCTCTTTATTAGTAGGTCACATCGCTCATCAATTAGCTCGTCCTCGAGAATAGCATATTGTGCATATTTGTCAATTGGAGGCCGTAGGGGATGCAGCGCAATAATCCAATGTGACTCTGTGAAAAGTTGACGAATCCAGTTCTCATTCACTTTCATCATATCAAAATTCCATGCACTACTTTTGATGCACAGGCCTCGAATGTTCAGTAAAGAATTCTCGGCTTGACAGATTGGATAAACTCGACCTCCGAATGTACGAGTTTCCCAAGCAGTGCCGGCCTCGCGGCAGGTTACACCAGGAGGTGTCTCAAATGGCTCGTTATCAGAACATAGTTGACCAGCTCGAATGCTACGGAACTCCAATACATGGGCTAGTTCATGCCCCAGTAAAACTGCCAGAAAGACTAGACCTGCTAGTTTCTGATTGTGGGTTGAAGTCAAATCCTTCAAGAGTCGAATAATATTGTAGTCCAAGGTTATCAGATCTGACATTGCCTTGGGGCACAGTGTTGTCTCTGCAAATGGGGAAGAATTTGGGTGCATATCAGGATCAAAATCAATGTCAGGAATGGCATTTTTGATGCATCCAATAGTCTCATCCCTTGATAATTCCAGCTCCACATCAGCATCAAGCCATATATCCGGGAGGCCTGAGTGTCGACGCCGAACGAAGATGCCAAAAGATTCCCAGCGTTGAATTATAATTCGTGACATAAGGAGAAGCGCCGGTTGAATTAGTGTATAGGCATTGCGCGCGGCAGGAGTATCTCTTTCACGAAACATTGGAAATTTCGATCTCGGGAAAAGATTCTCGTTTTGTAGATTACAAAAGCTGGACGGGTAGTTTTCGTAATCCTCCATGACAAAGTCTTCATCAGCGAAGCCCCAAGGGCTGCCATCTGTATGCGTAGTAGCCATAGTGTGGGATTCAAAACTGTAACATTTAAGGTAGCAGCTTGCGCTTGCTTGTGCTTATAAAGGTGCTGTGTACAGGAGTCTTGTAGGCAGAAATGGTAGGAGCCAACAGGACCGCGTAAGTATCATTGTCCTGAAAGAGCGAAATGAATTCCTATTACCTCAGCTCCCTCAGATGTGTCAGGTGATATTAGGAGCTAGTCCCAACAAAGAAGGCGGTCTAATTAGAGTCACATATCGGAGTTGATGAGAGGGAAATGTCCAATCTGAAGGGTTCGCTTGAGGAGGTGAAGAAAAGAAAGAGAAAGAGGAAGGGAAAGTGAGTGTCATTTATTTGTGCGCGGGGTTTTTTAGATCAAGGCGTGCTGAAGTGGGTAAAAGCGGCCACTAGAGCGAAAATACCCCCGAACAGGAAGCTAAATCTTCGTGCCGGGTAGGCGTTCGGTGGCAGCAGAGCCGCGGTTCAACGGCCGTTCGCGGTTTCCCCACTAACAGTGTCAACCGATATTCCCGGACCGGTTTATCCTTGTTCCGGTAGTGTCACATATCCCACGGCTCGTCGCTGGTTCATTGGCTGGCAGCGGTGTCTCCCTGACAAATATATTCACTCGAAAAGAAATCACACTAATTAATTAATTTAGGGCTAGAAGCCATTTAGTGAGGGACTTTGTATTAGTAAAACTCTCTATGGCAGTGATACACGTCATTTACTGCTCATAAAGTAGATCTTAATCGTGAATTTAGAGGCTTTGTGATGTTCTATGCTCTCAATTAATTCAAGGGGTGGGCTTGGCGCTATAAGTTTTAGTTAACCTGCTGTTCGAAGTGTAAGTTAGTCAGCTTGGCGGGCAGCTTAGCTAAGTGAATCATGGATTCGCTCCGGAATTGATCCCGGATTGCTCCGGCGCACTGGCTTAATGCTCCGGGAGCACTCAGCACACGCACTTCTGTCTTGCCCCACGCTCCGGGATCAATCACTGAGCAAAAAGCGGCCCTGAGCTAGTCCCGTTCCGGAAAGGGAAAGTCGCAAAGTTTCCGCAGAAAAACAGTTCGCTAGTCATGTAATATCACGCATATTTCCAGTATGGGCCTTCTTCTTTCAAGGATGGATTCCAATGTTTCTTTCGTGAGCAGTTGAGCTCCGGGTGATAGCGCCGTGGTTCTGATCTATAACCCATCAAGAGTCGTAGATGCAGGTTTATAATGAATCAAAAAGAAAAAAAAGAAAAGAAAAGAAAAAGTGTCGAAGGAAAGAAAGAGAGATTAAAAACACGGGTGGGGAATTTAACACAAGGAAAAGAAAGAAAGAAAAGAAATGAAAAATGATGAACATGAAGAGAATCCTGGACGCGTCCCAATGCTGAGAGAAAAGAAAATCAAGTAAAGGAAAGCAGAATGCGTATCGACAGAAACGCAGAGTAGAAATCCTCCCACTACAGCCACTTCATCCCACCGAGGGAAAAGAAGTCGTCAACATCACTTTGTCCCAATGTACATAATCGTTACTTCCACTTCATCATGATTCTATACGTTCTTGTAGAGCAACAGCGGTTCGCCGACATTCTCAATCTCGGGAATAGTGCACTTCAGGTCGAAAGCCTTGGCCAGGACGATCTTGAAGATCTAACAGATAGTTAGTATCGGACAGAAACCAGGTTCGGAAATTATCTCCGTTCGCACCTTTTGTACGTTGATACTGTGGCTGGTGCTGCTAAAAATCAAGCTGGCCTTCATAGCCTTGGCAAACCTCTTGGCCTGAGCTCAAATTAGCGTGGTTATTGTTAGATTTCTTCACGCTAACGTACCTGGATCGAGATCTCTTCCTGGTCTTCCCGGGGAAAGTTGACAAAGTGATCGTATTTTGTGCCAACGAGGAAAGGAATCGCCGTTTTATTAAAACCACGGCCCTGGCGGTACCACTCCTTAATGGAGTTCAACGTGCTCTTGCGAGTGAGGTCAAACATGAAGAGGATCGCGACGGCATCGTTGCAGACAAGAGGAAGCATATTGACAAATTCACGCTGCCCACCCAGATCCCAGATGGAAAAAGTAATCTCCGTATTCCGGATAGAAATCGTTTTCTCCATGAAGTTTACACCTGCGCAAGGTTAGAACTGTGCCCACAAATAGAGACCCCCGAATATTATCACATACCCAACGTTTGAATGTAGTCTTCGTCCCAACTGCCCTCCACATATTTGACCATCAGACTGGTCTTTCCGATCTGAGCGTCCCCAACCATCCCGACCTTGATCACCACGCTGTTCTTCGTTTGTTGTTGCGATGCTTGTTTCTGGCTGACATCCTGGCTAGTCTGGGAGACGCCGGGGGCACTGGACAAACCGGAACTTGGCCGAGACAACGAAGGGATCTGAGGTTGGGTCAAGGGAGAGGGAGTCGGCCGGGTATCATCATGAGATTGATAATCGCGAGTTGGGGAGTGGTATTCGACCGCGGAATGGGAGGAATAGTGGGCGCGCGAATCGCTGCTGTAACCGTCCTTGTAAGCCGCAGCGGGGGCCGTATCCTCCGTCACATGAGGATCCTGTTCAATCTGATCCGCCACATGGGGTGTGCTGGCGGTCGGAAAATGTGACGCATCCATATCGAGAGGAGTGTTTCAACTGGGAGGGTTGTTGGACAAAGCTTTCCACAGCCCCTGTGGGAGTGCCTGAGGGTGAACACAGCCGCAGCTCCAGAAGAGGGAGAGCGTCAACAGCCCGATCGCCACTAGTCCGCGATAGGCTTAGCGCCGTTGCCCGTCGGGCTTCGCAGAAAAAAAAAGTTCCTGAACCCTAATCAGTAATTTTCCCTCTCTTTTGAAGGTTGGTTTCTGCCGCACGACTGGTTCGTCGACAGCTTCTATTTAATCCCTATCAAACAAAACTTGTACACCATGTCGAAGAGAGCCGCCGACGTTTCCGATGAGCAATCCGCCGCTCTTAAGGCAGGAGAGCGCCCGATGACCGAAGCCCCTCCAGACGAGGTGGGGGAATTCGAGGACGAGTTCGAGGACGAATTCGAGAGCGAAGATGAGATCCTCGAGGCCGGTGTGGACGGCCGTCCTGATGCGGAGCGGGAAGAGGAAGAAAAGGGTAAGCTCTCATGTTCATCTGGTTTTACCGGTTCAGCTCTGATTGCGCCCATGTCCTACAGATGCGATGGAGGTCGACCAGCAGACTTTCATTCCCGGAAGAACGAAACTCGCTCCCGGAGAGGTGCTTTCGCCAGACCCTTCTACGTATAATATGCTACACACCCTCACAACACCCTGGCCCTGTCTTTCCTTCGATATTGTCCGCGATAATCTGGGCGACAACCGCAAGACTTTCCCCGCGACCGTCTACGCAGTAACTGGTACACAGGCAGAGGGACGTCGATCAAAGGAAAACGAGCTCATGGTCCTGAAGATGAGTGGATTGAGCAAGATGGAGAAGGAGAATGATACCGACTCGGAGAGTGACTCGGATGACGATGACGACATGGGAGAACCTATTCTCGAGCACAAGAGTATCCCCTTGGGATCGACAACCAACCGGATCCGTTGCCATCAAACCCCCTCGTCCTCTGGAGATTATTCCAAGCCTCCACAAACCCTCACTGCTACCATGCTGGAAAACTCGCAGGTGGTCATCCACGACGTCACCCCTCATCTGACGAGCTTCGATGTTCCCGGCACCGTTCTCCCTCCTTCCGCCTCGAAACCTCTCTCTACTCTTCGCATGCACAAATCCGAGGGTTACGCACTGGATTGGTCTCCTCTGCAACCACTGGGCAAATTGTTGACCGGTGACAACGATGGTTTGATCTACGTTACGACGCGCACCGAAGGTGGCGGTTGGGTTACTGATACGCGGCCCTTCACTGGACACGCTTCGTCGGTCGAAGAACTGCAATGGTCTCCTAATGAGCGGAATGTCTTCGCTTCCGCTAGCAGTGACGGTAGTGTGAAGGTGTGGGATGTCCGGTCTAAGTCCCGCAAGCCCGCTGTGGATGTGAAGGTTTCCAACACGGACGTTAATGTCATGACATGGTCGAACCAGACGTTCCACCTTCTCGCTACTGGTGCCGACGATGGCCAATGGGGCGTCTGGGATCTGAGACACTGGAAGCCGAATGCCTCGGCGCCGTCATCCCAGATCACCGCATCACCTGTCGCCGCCTTCGACTTCCACAAGGAGCCTGTCACCAGTATCGAATGGCACCCCACCGATGACAGTGTGGTGGCCGTTGGTTCGGCCGACAACACCGTAACTCTGTGGGATTTGGCCGTCGAACTTGATGAGGAGGAGAGCCGGGAAGCCGGTCTGGCAGACATTCCGCCTCAATTGTTGTTTGTGCATTACATGGAGTCGGTCAAGGAAATCCACTGGCAGGCCCAGATGCCCGGTACTATCATGGCTACTGGCGCTGCTGGATTCGGGTATGTATATTCGGATACGAACATGAGAAGGAGTCAAAACGCTAACCCATTCTTCACAGAGTATTCAAGACGATCAGTGTTTAAAAAGATAAAAGTGCGATTCCGAGATATACGCCCCACGACTTGCCGTTCTCATACCTTTTATACCATTTGTTTGATGGAAGTTCATTTAAAGTTCTCAGGGAAATAGAAGTCAATGAATCTGATGACATTGTGATATTATGCAAGACATGACCGCACAAATCATGGGTGATGATGACTACTAGTGTATTGAGTCGGGAGCCTGATTCGGTTTTGAGCGACAGTTTTAGTGTTGTGCTCAGGGCGCCTCGTGACGATCCGTATGTCGGCAAATGATTGTCAAATGCCGTCGGGGTGTAAGCGAGCAGGTGACCAGTCCTGATTTGTCGTAGATTGACCCAGCTAATGCGAGATGCATACACACTGTGGCAAGGAAAACGAAATTCTTATAGAAGTCAAAATTGTCTATGGATGCTCCTTTTGCGACGTGAAAGCATGCAGCAGAGAGACAACGTGTAAGATAGCAGTAGACAGAGAGCAACTCCTTAATTGGGAGAGTCTCCCGTGACATATCAAAAGTCTTTTCCCTATGGAATATCGTGGGGGTTTTGAAAGTCCGGGGCATCCAATCAGACCTGCGCTGAAAACGGATCCCCATCCATGGGCAAATGCGGGGAAAGCTGTGCCTCGATTGGTGTGTTAAAGGTCGTCGCCAACCTTGAGCAAATCCCTCGCCTCAAACCTTCCATTTGTTGTCAATCTCTCGGACCGTCACTCCTTTGTCCTTTATTGCTTGTCCCTGCAGTGCGCAGACCTTCCGGGTTGATCAGTTCACTAAACCAATCCGTCCATACTTGTGCTGAATCTGTATATTTTCCCCGCTGCGCTCATCGCTCAGCACCAGTTGCCCCCGCAAACTGCCATGAGGATCGGAAGAGGATGTGAGCGCTGTCGCCTTCGTCACATTCGGTGTACCACTCGCGCGGGAGCGTCGTCATGCAATGCATGCGCTCGTTTAGGGCGGACGTGTCGTCTGGATCCTCCGTTCCGTTTCAAGACCGTCCGCCATGTGTATCAAAAGAGCCAAGGGACTGCCTCTAAGTTCGAATTGGAGTGGGACTCCGCACAGACATGGGTGAATGTTCCTCAGTCTTGTATGTTCTGTTATTTCTACCTATGTGCTCTTTTTTTTCTATGTAAATTTCAATGGAATCCGGCCTAATCCTATTTAGTGACCTTCGTTCAAGAGTCTGCCGAAGAGTCTGCGGATGGAAGCATCAGTGATGCTCCACCTGAGCCTCAGGGCGATCCCCAGCTCCCCTCGGACGGCCCTCATACATACATCCCTGATCCTTTCACAACTCACCTGCCTATCTCTGGATCTCTAAATCCACACGATGAGGCCATTGGCATCCCCCATGTGGAACCGGCGATATCGACTCCCTCCACACACGATGACCAACATTCAACCAAAGCCACGGCGATCTCGCCGAGGGCTGTCAACGACATGGTCTCTCCTTTGGCATCCAATAGTACATGGTCGCCAATGACTCCATCCACTCCACGCTCGACCTCCTCATCGACGATGACATCGCGAGAAGCGTTCTTGTTGCGCTCATACATCAACAAAATATCGCACTGGGTAAGAAACATACACTGTTCAGTCGTACTTCTCAGTACCGGAGGATCTGATCGATACCACAGTTAGATATCTGTGACTCGGCATCGACTTTCAATAGTGAGGTGCCTCGCAGAGCGCTACATGTACCGATGGTTCTGAAAGCAGTGTTGGCGCTATCTGCTCGACATGATGCGATCATGTCCGGTGCTAGTGATTGGGAGGCCTCCGAATACCACAGTCAATGTGTAGAGCTGCTGCTCGCCGCCCTTGCGCGGCCTGAGGAAACATACGATGATAATATGCTTATTTCAGTTGTGATTCTGCGAATCTATGAGGAACTCGAAAGTACGACCGACGAAAAGTGTCATTGGCTTGGTTCCAATCGGCTGCTCAATACTATGTCCCGAGCCGCATCATCAGGCGGGTTGACAGAGGCCGCCAGCTGGCAGTTTTTACGGCAAGCAATCTACGCATCTATTGTCCAAAATCAGCCTATGCAGCTTGACCTTCGGAACTATGAACGGTCATCCGTTTTCAAGAGGGGCGACGATGCCGCCTATGCCAACACTATCATCTTCTACTGTGCCCGGATAATACAGCTTTGCTCGGAAGGCCATGTTGCGGCCGTGGATGAGGAGGACTGGCACGAGCTATCCAGTAAAGTGGAGCAGTGGTACCGCGACCGGCCTGTCAGTTGGCAGCCATTGCAGTACAAAGACGCCAACCCGGCGGAGAATCGACCATTTCCCGAATTATGGGTTATGTCACCCCCAGCCGGTATGTACCCGGGTTAGAGTGTGGACGGTGAGATATATGTTAACTGTTATAGTGGTCGGGCTGCAATATTACCACACCTGTCAAATTCTCCTCACGTCGTCTGACCGTCACTGGGGCGTCGTGAGCAACTATGAGCGTGCACGGCTCAGACGTATAGAAGAGGTTCGTACTACGGAGAGCTATCGACGATATCATATACTCACAGACCGCAGAAAGTGATTGCATCACACGTGGTGCAAGTGATTGGGCTATCTTCGTCGAACGAAACAGTCGAAAATGCCTATTTCATGGCTTGCCACCTACTATATCGATGTAAGTTCGCCGTTATCCGGCTCAATCGCTTTTCCCATGCTAACCTGTAATATCACAGATGGACACTGCCTGCGCCATCCCGTCGAGAAGCGGGGATCGTTCAAATTCCTAACTCAGGTGGAGAGCTCCGTGGGCTGGCGCACGGGATGGATTATTCGCGAATTAGAGGATCAATGGAACGAGTTGCAGGGATTGGATTCGTGGGAGCTGTAGTAGCTGCAGCTATGACGCATGTATAGTACGCTTTTTCTTTTTTCTTTTTTCTCTTTTGGATGTTGGGTGTTGGAGTTGGGGTTCCGGCAACCAGTCAGCACCTTCATGAGGACATGATGCAATGATTATCTCGATGCCTGATGAGCGGGGTTGGCGACAAGTGGGTCTTGGCGTACAGGGGAATAGAAAACTAGTAACTAGATAGATGATATAGAAATTAGAGATATAAATAGATTACGATGTGAAGAATGTTACCGCCTGCGCTATATCAAGTCAGTCGATGTCGCCAAAAGTAGTCAGTACCAAATACTAACCAAGTGCTTTTTGTTCACATCTCCCAGGCATCCATATATTCCATGGAATGCCAGATGAAGATCGAATCCAGAACCACCAATCGCACCGGGCAAACCCTCGGAAAATTTCCCAGCTACATTAGCTCCCGCAGTAGGATACCAAAGTTCAACAACACTGTTGCCTACTTACACAGTAGAAACTGAGTAAGTACCGCTCGGCGGACCATCGGCACCAAGCGAAGTCACTTACTTAACAAAAAAAGCCCTAACACAAGATAAAAATAGCAAAAATCCCATTCCTACACAGTACATGCAAGATGCACATACGGAGTACTTTCCGAATAATCATCCAGCAAATTTAGTAAAACACCCAAGAAAACAAAACAACTCCTCTAAAAGACGCATAAGAATATGAACCCAAGAAAAATCACATGCCGCCAACCCAAGATCTACAAAGAACTGATATAAATCAGCGACAAAAGTTCAACATTGCGAAACAAGGGTCCAAGGGCCAAGAATCCTAAAAGTGGAGACTTCGGTCATATGTTGGCTTTGGGGCGGTGCTTTTCTTCTTTTTGTTTTTGCTATTTTATTATTATTATTATTATTATGATTTTAATTTCGTTCTGGGTTTCTTCTGGTCGCAAGCTGGCTCACGTTGCATTGTACTATTGCACTATTATAGTGCCCTATTCCTTGTCTGGTAGGTGGTAGAAGTAGCCCAGAACCATAGAAGTCTCGGTGAAGTGGAAGCTAGCAAGAATTGCCCTATCTTGGCGCCGTGCCTGATGGATTTTCTTAGGTTAGTTTCTGCTAACCCCGGAGGTGGCCGTCACAGGGAGACGGGATGGGATGGGGATGGAATTAGTATCTTGTTGTAAGATGTAACTGGCCCGAGGTTTAGATTCTAGTTGTTCACTTGTGGTTGATCTCTATCGGAGCGGGATTGCGTTCAAAATTTCCGGGCTGGAAAAAAAAAAAAAAAAAACTTGATATACGGAGTACCTGTAGGTACATACTGTACTAGACTACTAGTAGGTGGTGTGTCTTTTCTTCAGTTGCTCAGCCACTCGGTTGTTTATGTGAAGTGATTAGATTACCGGATATTGTAACAGGTCTTTTGTTTGGGTTTGGGACTGGTGTGATTTCATTATTCATTTTAGTTTAATTATCTTGGGGGTTATTATTCATGTAAATACCCTTTTGGTTTTCTTTTTTTCTTGTTGCTTTTTAACTTTTTGTTTTGTTTTGTTTTTACTTTTTAACTCCGCTTCTTGCGTCTCGAGGAATTTGTATGTGCTATACTGCGAGTTGTATATCGCAGTTCTAACCCGCGCGAATGAAGTCAAGACATGTACGGTCTATTTCGGGGCTTTTGTTGGGTGGTGGGACTGGGATTTTGGCTTCGGAGTCATGTATGTTATTTCTCTCATTTTCTCTCTCTTTTTTTTGATTTGATGTCTGGCTGTCATTTCAGGTCGAATTAACACGTTGGATGCAGGCTCAGGAAACTTAAACATATCCTCTCAATCCGACGCCGACGGCCTCAAAGACTGCGAAACCATTAACGGTCCCCTAACTATCTCCTCCTCCGCCAGCGGCACCATCAGTATCCCCGAAGTCCAGGACATCAAAGGCCCGTTTACGATTGAGGGATCGTCGAATCTCAATGCCGTCACCGCCAGCAATTTGGAAACCGTCAGTGGGCCGCTCACGATCACCGGTAATGGCGCGTTGAATAGTGTTTCGTTGTCGAATTTGCAGAATGTCGGGGGTGAGCTGAGGATTCAGGGGAATGAGGGGTTGAAGGAGGTGAGGTTGGATGATTTGGAGAGGGTTAATGGGAATTTGGTTCTGAATGGGGATTTTGATCGGTTCGTTTTTTTTTTTTTTTTTTTCTTCCTTCGTTGGGTATTTTTATAGTGGTTGGTGGTTTGGTGCTGATGTGGGTCAATATAGCATATCGCTTGGGAATCTGGAGAATGTCTACGGTCAAACGACGATTCAGAGTTCGGGCTCATTTCAATGCTCAAGTCTGGATAAGCTTGTGTCGGATAAGAATGCTTTCAGGGGCTCGTTCTCTTGCAATGAGAAAGGGTCGGGTCTTAGCGCCGGCGCGAAGGCTGGTATTGCGATTGGTGTTATTGTCGGTGTTATTCTCGTCGTGCTCCTCATCTGGCTTTGTATGCGTCGACAAAAGAGGCAAAAACGGAAGGATGCCGTCCTCGCTGGACTCACTGCTGCTGGCGCCGCGGGGGCGGTCGGGAAGGATGTCGAGAAAGCTGAGAATAAAGCACCTACTGCAGTGTCGAATAACTCTCCGTCCAGTCAAGAACCGCCGAGTCCGCCGTCCGATACCGAGGTGGTGGCTGCAAGTACTATACCGAGAAAACCTGTTTCTCCGCCGCCGCCGGCACCGGTACCTGCAGCGTTGGTGCCCGGCGATCGGTCATCGACGGTGCTTTCAAATTCGGATGACCCGTCCTTGTTTCTGCGGCCGATACCGAGAAGGAGACCGTCTGAGTCGGAGGTCCCCATGCTGGATAGTGAGAACGTGCATGAGGCGCCGCCGCCGGAAGTTGGGAGGCAGCAGGAGGGGTTGTTTGAGCTGGATGCTGGGCCTGTGAGTGGTAAGCATCAGCAGGCTATACATCACGATTGATCAGTGATCTTTTCTTTATGTGCAATGATAATAATGATACCTTTTTGTTTTTTTTTTTTTTTTTTTTTATCAATGTGGTTTGTTATGTTTGGAGATTCGGAGTGGAATTACTGCATGTCAGCGCAATCTATCACGGATGAAATGTCCCAATCCCTATATTATTGGGTCTAAGCCATCCTTCTTCCATCCTGTGGTATTTAGGGTAGATCAACTCTCGGACGAATAACATGGGTTTCGATCGAAATGACATCAATTAGGTGCTGCTAAACTCGTAACCAGTGTATATCCATGGTAGTATACATCAACATTAACAATCATCTACTCAGGTCGATTTTCCCTTGGACCGCGGGGCTCGCACTGCCTGCAGTGTTTCGCCCGAGGGCAACGGCCCGCACCATCCGTATGCATCGCATCGGCACTGTTCATAACGAGGACAACTGCGGCCCGTTAGCATCTCCGCCCATCATAAAAAAAGACGGCAACCCAAAGAACTTACTATATGTCCTCCATGCCGAAAACAACATGCCAGACCTTCTCAAACACCCACCCGACGCCAAAACTATCCGTCAATTCTGTCTCCGCCGCCCACTTAAGCATACGCTCGTAATCGTGACGCGGTCGCTGCAGGATCCGTTCCCGGCTGACAGCGAACTGTCCGCAGCAGACGTTGCCGATATGCTGGGGGACCTTCTCTGGGCCGACGTTGAATAGTGTCTCGTAGACCTGAGGGAAGAACGCGCGGATGTCGTCCTTTTCGATGTCAATCTGCGTCGGTTCCCATGGGTTAACGCTCGTCGGGCAACCGGGGTTGTGTTCACAGCGGAGATTGACGTATCCTTGCGCGTCGACGGCTTCGAGACGGAGATGAGGCAGCACGGAGCTGGTGCGCGGGCCGAAGAGGTCGTTGTGCCACTGGTCGATGTTGGAGTGGATGAAGATGGTGTACTTCGGGAGTTGATCGTAGAAGTCGACGATGTAGGATAAATAGGCGGTGGCCTCGCGACCGCGAGTTGTCGCAGGGACGAGAAGGTAAGGGGCGGGAGGGGAATCTGTGGTATAAATGAAAGGGATTGTCCCACTATGGGCAATTAAGGTTAAATATTAGCATTGACGCGGCATGTTAACGAAGGGTGCACAATGTCGTACTGATCCCGACAATAATTGAGGAGCCAGCCGAGGTCCTCCTTCTGCGTGGCCGCTAGCACCAATCCAACTTCACTTGCACTTCCATTCGTGTAGGTGTTCGTGATCTCGGATAATTGACGAAAGACTTGGTTGTTCACGGGCTCAGGGTCTGGGATTCATTAGCCATGATATCATTAGGAATGTGGGAAACTCCCTCTCGAAACGGGGAGATAGATAGATAGATAGGAGCCGAGATTCAGTATACATACTCGGTTGTATGTCCAACGGCTCGCTCATGTATAGAAACATAGTCACCAGCGTGGTGAAAACTAGCGCCAAACATCCTAAACACACCGTTCGAGGGGCAGGCCAGCGAAACAACCGTCTCTTGGACATTATGGAAGTATGAGCGCTCTCACAGGTGAGAGGCTAAAATGCGCGAGAAGCAAGGGAATGGAGGATGGGGGATGGGAGGATGAAGGGTGTCAAGAGTGGTCGATGCATTGAACTAGGTGTTATCGGCCATTTTGTTGGAGTCGATGGACCACTACGACAGGAGCCTCAACCCCAAAGCACAAATCCAGGTCTGTCTTACGCCCTACTAAGAAAAAAAAAATAAAAAAAGAAATGGGGGCAGAAACTAAGTGGATGACCTCACGGTAAGGGGCGAATCGCAAGACGGTTACATCCTGAATCTCAACCAATGGTTCTCGAATCAACAGAATCTGGTTTGGCGCATGGCCCCAGTGGAGTCTCTGCTATCATCTAATTGGTGTGTGGCACGAGCCACCCAACAACTAGTCTTCTACACCATCGCCCTTTGGGATTAGGGATAAACGTATTTAACTTATTACAATGTCTTTGACCCAGGGGAGAACCAATGGGGATATTCTCAATGTTGGATCGTTCTTCTACTAATTGCAGTTTTGTAGGTGGATAAAAATCGTTCGGTTACTCGGACCTATATCTTCGAAGTTCTCGATCGGTCCTCCCAGACTGGTACGGTTAGTGACGAGGAAGCTTGCGTGGCACCCTGTGTGACTGAGCAGACAACAGAAGTAGCCTGGATTTAATCTGACAGACAACGAATGACCGGTCGAGCCGAGATGTACACGGAATACAGAGGTCGTGTCAATCCTTGATGTCAATAAAACATAAATAAATAAATGATCCGTCATGGCCGAGACCCCAGCACAAATTATATATGCATGTCATTTCCATGCCGCGTCTGCCATTGGAACGCCTGTAATGGACTATGGCCCCGCTTATTTATTTTTGTTTTGGTTGTGATTTTGAGCCACAAATTTCGAGAGATTTAACGTGACGACTTTCCTACTAGAGTTAGCGACGTGCAATGGGTTGGATTCTAGGTCTAGCTAGGCGGAGTAAACCATTCCGTGTCAGGAACCAGAAGCTCCACCAGATCACTCATCGATGGATCCACAATGAGTGACTTTGACCGAGAGGAAGAGATATAGAGATAACCGCAAGGAGCATATTCAAGTGTGGAGGATAGTCACTAACTGGGCCTACGTAATGCCATATCATTACCAGTAATAGCATTCCCACGAGAGTGGTGAGGGATCTTTGCTGATCAGCAGAGTGTTTCTTACAGCAAAGACATTGCGAGAAGCACATCCTTAGATCAAGAGTGCAAAGCGGCCTAGGAATTGTAGACAAGATTTGAGAGAACGTGGAGGTTACCAAGGAGAATCTCTTCTGAGGTCTACTCTCTACGATGCCTGTGATTTTCTCCTGTTTTCCGAAGTAACTGGTATGCCTGTAGTTTATCGGGGGAATTTTGTATGCCCCTTTGAGAGGACGTTGTTAGGCATAGTAACAACGAGCAGGGCATGCATTTATATATCCGTATAGAAGATAAGCGACGTGAGTCAAAAAGCCACTCCTTACAAACTAACCAGCATTCAAAAGCCGGAATAAAAAGGGCTTTCGGAAGCTTATGTTGAGTTAACCAGGGTCCATAATGCCCTGAAAAACATATTCCAGTATCTCAATATTTAACTTCTTGCATGGTATCCGCGCCATGTCGGGGCCCTACCAAGCACTTGGTGAATATACTGCGCATATGATGAACACTCTGGTTACTCAGGTTTCCTGCAAGCAACCGAAGAGAAATAAGATAGACATATCACTATGGAGTAGAGTCTAATGCTAAGAATACACCAAGGCAAAGGACAGAAGCTCAAAAAACAGTACTGATATTGCTTGTTCTCGACGCTGCAACTATAGTAAGCTATCACCTAGAAATAATCGGATGTCCACTACTATCAGCCAAAGTGGAGTCGTTTGGCAATTAACACCCAGACGTAGCGCTTCTGAAGCCTTCAAACTTGGATAGATCAAATGGAGTTTTGGACATGGCGACCGTTTCAGAAACAAACCCCAACGAACTTACGTCGAGAAGACTTGCCGAATCTTTTCTGTTATTCATTCTTTGGTATGATCGTAATTTTTCCTCTAGCCAGGCCTGCCAATCCCAGTCGACCCATTGATCGAAGTCAGTGGGAAGTTAAGCCCAGCGTAGGAGACGCGGCATAGATGTCCCCAAAAAAAGGTGAGCTCTATAGGCTACGGCTGCGGCATCGTCTCTTGTACGCCCAAAAAGAGCTCGGCCAAAGTCAAGGAAGATCAGGTCTGGCTTTCCGCTGCAGGACGCAGAGTCAACCAGGGTAATATTTCTCAACGTAAAGTCTGTGAGTAAAATGTCTCTCTGATACACTAGACTTTCGAAGTCTACCGCAGATTTCAGAAAAACCCGACGGGAAAGAGATATGTGATAGTTATGAGTGCTTAGTGAAAATGTCCAGTGACTTTTATCTTATGTTCACCCCCTCCAGCAAGGGTTGAATGGAGTACGAGTTGCAGGGATCAGCACTAAATGCTCAAAATGGAGAAACCGTTGAGATGCCGATGCACCCTTGCTCGGTTAGGCTAAGGACACACCTTCGCTAGTGCAGCCGTCCAAACCGGGTGATTTCATTGTTTGAGAGAGGCCGTATGATCTTCCTAGGCCATACGAACCCTTTAGTATAGGTACTTATGCTCCTTAAAAAGCCGGGGAAATGTGCGGCCTGCTCTCACAAATACGGTCAAGTCCCAGCGTTTCATTTCTTCCATCAATCGTCAACTGCCATCGGGTTTCCGACAACAGAAAATCGAAGTATTCCACGATATGTCCCGACTTATTCAAGCTGATAGTGATGATAATACCCGGCTTCCTGTGATTGAAGTTGACCTGGAGGTGAGCGGACTCCCGGAATTATTAAACTCTCAAGCCAGTGACAGTACTCTGAAACCATCACAATAAAGGCCACAGATAACAGCTCCTCATACGGACAAGAACTGTCAGGTGTATTCCCTGTCAAGCTGCTAGACGGACTATTAACGACTACTAGGTCAGCCTACTCAACCTCTCTCTCTTCATCTGCACTGGAATATCGTTATGAAAATGGTAGACGCTATCATGGTTATCGCGACGGCAGTAAGAATATCCTCCAAACACAGCGAAGTCGATGCACTCTCATAGATTGACAGAATATCTTGGACCCAATGACGAACAAGAATCCGATAGGCTTGACATGTTGCATGAAATGCTCCTGGTAATGATGAACAGGAAACTGTTTCTGGCTCCTATCGAGTCTTCACCTGGACGTGTGCTTGACCTGGGCGCTGGCACGGGGATATGGGTAATGGACTTTGGTGAAGTGCTTGGATCAACACACATTTAGGGGATCTATACTAACTTGAACAGCTGACAACTACCCATCAGCGGAGGTTTGTCCTATACCAAGTTGGAGGAATGGCCATTAAACTGATGTTCGATCTCTCCAGGTTATTGGCATGGATTTGAGCCCGACACAGCCTCAATTGTGAGTCGTCGACTGCTGTGTACTAGACCCGGCTGATTGTATGGTGTCGCAGTGTCCCGCCCAATGCCAAGTTCCTGGTCGACGACTTCGAGGACGACTGGATCTACCAAGACCAATTCGACTTCATCCATGGCCGATATTTGGCTGGAGCCGTGAAGGATTGGCGGAGGCTCATGACTCAGGCATACAAGTTGAGCCTCCTACCCTTGCGGAACGTGGTTCCCTGACTTACTTGGGTAGGTATACGAAGCCTGGAGGATGGGTTGAGTTTCAGGACTGGAATGTCAACGTGTACTCAGAGGACGACTCCATAAAAGGCACGTCGGTCGAGAAATATTACTCGGTTGTTTGTGGCAGTTTCACCAAGGCCGGGTTTATCATTAGCCCAGGCCCGCATCTGGGTGAGTGGCTCCAAGAAGCAGGGTTTGAAGAGGTTCACGTGCAGAAGTACCGTGCTCCTGTTGGAGGCTGGCCCAAGGATAAGTATTATGTATGTGGACGATATGTCGACCTCGGGTAGTGTTTGATCTAACGTTGAGTGTCGCCCTAGAAAACCATCGGGGTTTGGAACCTCCTGCAAGCGGAGACTGGCTTCGAGGCAGGTGCCATGGCGGTTCTCACAAGGTTCGCAGGCTGGTCGAAAGAGGAGGTTAACGTTCTTGTTTCCGGGGCCCGAAAGGACGTCCGGGACCCTAAAGTGCATACATTAGCCGACTTGTAGGTGGACACGCTTCGTGCTGGAAGCTATAATGTCCGCTAACCGTTTCGCAGCTATGTTGTATACGGTCGGAAACCTAAACGACCGACCGAAGCATAACCTAGAGTGTAGCTGTCAAGTCCCCTGTGGCAAAAAGCATGATCGCCCTATCACCATGGACGATAGGCGAAAGACAACTTGAACCGTCGGCCGGCTCACCGGCGGTCTCGCGCGACCCTACAGGGAGGAAAAGGTGTGTGGATCTTCCCGAAGACCGATTGGTGGTCATATCAAGGAACACTTCGCCACCGACCCAAATTTCTCATGCGACTCGATCTAGACTATCAACGAATGGGGATTAGTCGGGGTTATGAATGATGCACGATCGCAACTCGAGAGGGATGGCACCCATGGATGAAGTCCATTTGCATGCTGGGTCTCGATTAAGGATACCACCACAACCTCTAGAGTTTAAGACATTTAACTTTGCTGAAGACCCAGGAAACAGATACCTTGTCCTCGGTAACGTAATATGTCATGCCGCTAAAGGGTGACACCCTTTCGCCACGGTCAATGCTTCAGTGGATCAATTAGCACCGCACAAGCAACATCTTAGTCCAGTCGATTACAACAAGAGTACCTAATAAATTGTTCTCCCCACGTGGAATGGGCTAGAGGGGAGCTACCTAAGAGTAGAGTGTCAAACGAAGAGCGATCTCTACCCAGTGCAGAAGGATTTTTTGGCGAGGTTGGCCAATGGACTGCCGTAGGGAAGATTCTTCCGCCCAGTGGATCAGCCGATCATGACTAATAAATACTCACGAAAGACCCATCGAATTCCCTCCTTGCCCAAAGGGACCTCAACCTATAACCGTACCTGTTTCATAAAAACTTCTGCATTATGAGAACCATTTTGCATACTCTTGTAGTGACCGAGAACACGATTTGATTTAGGATGTATAGCTTGAATTGAGTCGTCAATAAGACAAATTCATGTGCGACTAACTCTGCCAGTACTTACTTACTTCCGTCAGAAGCTATTGCCACTAACATTGTCCAGCAGGACCACAGACATATTTCCATGACTCGCCCGGAAAAATCATCCTACTACTTAAAACTATGACTCCACGAAATGAGAAGTCTTCACCATCACACTCGGGGCGGTCCCCGTCTCACTCCTCTGGTGCAGAGGATGGAGGTTCCCGCTTCGCCTTTGTAACCGAGGGCACTTTGGCCGAAGCTCGCAGCCATGCAATGCGGGAGCACTGGAGGCAGCGCCAACGGCGCAAGCAAAAATCAGAAGATCGCCGAACCCAGAGGAAAATCTTGCCTCACACAAGCCCCGTGGAGAAGAGTAAACCCAAACCAAACTGCGCTTCTGAGCAAGTAGTCGAGTATCATAGTACCGAGGATGTGTTTTTGCTACACCAACCCAGTCCGACTTGTATAAAAACCAGATACTCAGATTACGACGGAGAAAACACAAAGACCCAGTATCCTGGTGTGCCAGCACAAGCCTTAACCGGACTCAACCACGCCCTCGCGTCTTCCAGACTTGACCCCTTCGAGATGTTTCCGGTTCAACTGACAAGTAACCATCACAAATTGCTTCACCATTGTGTGTTCCCTTGGGGATACTTTTTAAGTACCAGAATGGCTAATTCGATGCCAGGGCTGATTACTCACGCGGCAATGATGTTCGACGATGTCGCCATTCCGAGCTTTAACCCGATGAAAGATGTTTGGTTCCCCTTGGACCTCTCCAATGCTGCTTCTTTCTATGGTATTATGGCCCACTCAGCAGCTCACCTGGCTCACCTCTACGCGGGAATGAACCCGTCAAGAGGAACAAGTTCCACCGATGCGTTGAGGTACAAATCTGAGGCTGTGAGAATACTCTCTACATGGATGGCCGACCCAGAGAAATCGCTGAGTAACGACGCCTTTGCTGCTGTTATTCGGCTTTTAACATTTGAGGTACGTACGATTGCTATCGCAATGTCTATCTACCTGCCCTTCTCTTCCCGTTCAACAGACACATGTCTGATTCGTCTGCAGAGATATTGGGGGACAGAAGAGGAGTGGATGGTGCATCGGACTGGCCTTCAAAGGATGATCGACGCACGGGGTGGTATTGATAAATTGCACGATAATTGGCGGCTGGAGCTTGTCGTCTATCTGTGAGCTTTCATATTTCTATGGTAGTGTCATAGCTAACGCGTCAAACAGTGTTTCCTTAATGTCAAAACCGACGTGGTTTGAGTCATCAAACAACATATCCGAAATATCCGAACAGTCTTTCCAAAATGCCGCGAAAGCAGCATTAGTAGATACACAGAAAGTCCGCTGTCTGTGGCTGATATCATTTATCCAAGACATGCGGACCCTCATGGCATTCTCATCTCGGCTGTATATGGACGGTCTCGCGTCTTATCCGTCCCTATACGATGCCGTTCTACTCTTACGGTCGAATTTCCACTTAGCCAACGAGAACCCTTCCCGTACCGCTAGTTTCCCCTCCGACTATGACAGACTGGCTTGCCTATTCTCCATCTGCGTCACGATGCAAGAATCCATATCCCACTCGCCTGTTACATCATCATTACCCGCGCCTGAAATTTATAATGACATGGCACTGCTGGACGTCGCTCTTGCAACCTCGCGAAATGTATGGGAGACGTCGGTATACAGCCTGCGTGCATTTTTGCATCACCACTTCGTGACATATCACCCGGACGGAGCCGCAAAGATCGATTATGTCATGAAGATGACAGATGTTCTGGGCCATCTCAGTCTTGAAGCACGTAGAGGTGTCGAAAAGTGTCTTTTGAATATGCTATGTCGTGCACGGGAGGGAAAGATATGGTTTTTGGCGGATGATGGCTGGACTCCTGATTCGCTGCTGTCTTCTGTGCACGGCCAATAAATTTTTTTTTTTTTTTTTGATTTTTCGGTTTATTGTTTTCCTTAAATCTTACTGCTTCGTTTACAGTGATATCTATTTCATTTTACAGCCGCTATACTTCCCTGCGTCTTGGAAGCGAAGGGTCAATTTGTCAACCCTAATGTATATACCTTACCGCAGATGTTTTCCAACAATCCGATATGAATGAACATAACACATTCCATCTATGACCGGAATACCTAATGTCAATGAACTGATGTATTCCTACTTAGGCATCCATCACCCATGATCGCTTTCGTACAGGGCCGGACTACATCTATATGATGATTATTGATGAAAGCGAGGATATTTAGGAAGAGGAAGTGGATGTTAATAAGGTCCCTGTTATCATACCGTTACAAAGTTATAGAACATTACTTTAAGTACTATAATACTAAACTGATAATAGAACTACCTTTCAGCTTTATTATCTTAGCATTTCTCTTTGAACATAGCCCTGGTCATACCAGGATAACTTTTATAAAGCCAGAATATTATGATCCAGAGCCTCAAGTGTAATAGCAAAGAAATTATATGTTGAAGTAAAGGAATAAAATACATACTCAGAAGAGCACTCATTCCAGTGATGTCCATCATCCATTAGATTGTTGTGTACTACATTATGCTCCTCTTATCGCTGATCTTATCGCCGATATTATACTAATATATATAGATCAGCTCATCCATCTTGGAATGCGGTGATATCTGCTTCGGCTTTGCGTTTCTGTCGGGCCTCTTTGTGCACCGGATAGGCGATATTTCCTATGAATAGAGGTACACATAATTCTCTTCGGCTGACTGAGCAACTAAATAAGTCACATTCGTGTTATTTATAGCTCTCATCCGATATATCGTGCTAGATTGATAGCACGGCGATGGAGACCCGCTGTCATTACCTGCGGCACCCTTTGGTTAAATCGACGCTGAACACCCTTCTCGTCTCCGATATTGAATTTCTTCCTCTGATAGTAAAGCTGGTCGCACATCCAACTGTGACTAACTCGGTCATTTAATCAAAGGGCTGCGCCGCTGTGGGGATTTGACCAGGTAGTTCAAGGGCCTCCACTTCTACAGGCCTTTTTGCCTACTAGGTCGTATGGCCTTCTGGTCTTTTCTTATTCACACCTCACAGTAAGAGGATGGATGCACGCAGCAATTGCCTTGCGTTCAAGGTTCCACCCCGGCATGACCGATTGATTAACATCAACTTCTGATGTTTTATTCCTTAGTTGGGTTTTGTCGACCGTTCACCAGATATTAGTCGCTGATAAGCTTCATTACACCACTGTCCAAAGACAGCCGTGAGCGGGAGATAGAAATTTCGTTTTATCGGTCCTAAAAGGTACTGGGCCGAGACTTCCTAAGAATAATCCAAGAAGGTCAGGTAACCTCCAATAGCCGATGTCGGTACACTAGTGACGATTTGGAAGATACAGCTTCCCTATAGTAGTCGTATATTCAAACCAAAAGCACCGCGGGTAATATGGTGAGCAGGCCCTGATATTGGACTCTGCCACTAGGACTTCCCTTAGCGGTTTTATTGGGCCGACAAGACAACCGCGACCCGTCCTTTTCCCACATTCTCATCTCATTTTGGAACTTGTCCTTTACTTTCAGTGTGATATATGCGATTGCCTTAAGAGGGAACCGGGTCATGGGTGTAACTCGTGGTGCAAGGTTGGCGTGAGCGAAACGGCCGACGGGCGGCAGGGCTTTCGCATGTTCGGCAAAGTTGCTCATGCACAGAATGAAGTTTGGTCGCGTCAGTCGAGAAAATAAAAAACGTAAGATAAAAAAGTATTTAGTATGTGGTGCGGCGCAGACAGCTGGAAAGTCAAATCGCCCACAAAAGCGTGATTCATAACGGTCAAGGGAAGCTGCGGCATTCTAGACCACAGCACGAAGCCCATATCCTTTCCCCTCTGGTCGGTATGTCTCGTGTATCAATCAGAGTAGTGTTTGTTGTAGCCCTCTTCGGATCCTCGCTGTCCAGTCAGATGGTCCTAGTGGATCGAGCCCGTGAAGAGCAATGAAGCACATTGCCCACCAGTGAATAGAGAAGCAACAGTGATACCTGCAGGCTGATCTCTTAAGGATACTCTCCACAAAGAGTCATAATAATGGTTCAAAACTCTACCATAGTTTCTGATTCCATCGCGCCACCCAGATATTGGTCAAAGTACTCGGTACAGATACAATACTTCCGAGGCTCGCTCCAGGTACAGGGAATAATGTCTGCTATCTATAGCATACAGCGTCCAGAGCATAACTCGATATACACCATTGGTTTATCAGCGAGCCCAGTTGGCGTCATGATCTGGTTCTAGTAGAACACAAACACTATATGGACAAACTTTATTTCAGAAGATAGCGGTCTTCAACGGGCAGAGTTCCTCCAGCAGACAGACCTTCTCCGGCAGACAGGGCTGGGTCAACATTAGGGTCGACACTATTCCTCGCACCTATCGACGATCGTCGTAGGGTAGATATGGGCTGCGCGCATTGGTGTCAACGAAACTGGAAAACAGGTCCTCGATAGATTGCTGTATTGACCGATATACAATGCCGTCTTCGTTTTAATAGTCGTATTAGTTGTGTTGGTTGTTGAATATGAAGTATAGACTGGCATCCAATTGTGGGATAATTTAAGTGGTCAATGGAATTCATGACGCTGTACGGCATAAGATCCTAGGTCTATCGTATAAATACGGGAACGGAGGTTATCGCAGAAGACATCTATAATCCTCGCGATTTAGCACGATATGAATGCACTGACTCTGTCCATCATCTTTGTTAAAAAATTCCCAATTCTCTCAATAATGGCGAGGTTGCATCAAGCCAGTTTGGTTATGATACTGTCATAATCGCCATCGGGGGCAAAGGGCTCTGCGTAAACCCGTGAGAGGAAGAGTTGTAGATATTGAGCGAGGGCTGCAACGAAGGTGGGTTCTGGCGCGCATATTATAATCTCGGCTCTCCAAGGCATTGTGTTGACACTAAATCCAATTGGCTCTGTCCCATCTGAGTTCTGATCATAGAATTTGGACACACGTCCGATTTAATCGTCCTGCACAAGGCCTAGCCTGTATCCAATTTGCCCCTTTCAATGACGCCAACCCGTTGGCTGCTTGGGAATAGTAGATCGTAGCACAGTGACTCGGCAGTTTCCACTTATGTCTAGTGCAAGCACTGCCTTTGAAGTCTTCCCACTTCCTAAAGTTGCGCTTAATCACCTCTGTCATTCCTGATGCGTTCAGGATGCACGTCGATTGCATTGCCCATTTCCCCACGGTATTCTGTGGAATTGCCGCGACTCACCTGAGGCCCTAGCACAAACAGAAATCGAGCTTGGAGACAACGTTACTTCTAGTCGGGGGGTTCGCATGCATGGTAAGGGATGGAGAAGATTGTCGCAGAGTACGACATGCGCACCTTGTGAGGTGGATCACAGTCGGCTGGAATTCTGGTCCGATGATTCCTCCTAAGCCTTGTGGTCCAGGACAGTGACCTTGTCTATATGATCTAAGGCGTTTCGGACGTTTCTCGAAAATTATCATGATGTTTTGGCTGGTATGGTATCTTGTAAGCACCGTTGCTTGATAGACTAGTTCAGGGTAGAGTCATAGGCTCCATTGACATAACGCTCCGAGCTGTTTGAGCTAAATATATAGATCCCTGCGCCGAGGAGGGAAACGGCCAAGAATGTGCCTATTAGCTTGCGAGAGGTAATGAAACTTTTTATGTGTCCTCTCACCCTAGCGAGCCACCCCTTTGTATATTGCGGACACAGGTCCTGATAGGAGTACATTGTATGACTATCCATCGGCATACTCGCCTGATCTGTATTGACCGTGGACATCTTGATGTTACCGTGCGAGCCCAAGCCTAGGACACAACGTTGGTGACTTCGCGGGATCTCAAATATACCCATAGGAAATGGGTCCTTTGGACACCGTTTGGTATTGCCATAAGTGGTTGATACTTGATCAAGCTTCCTATTCAGGAGTTTGTCTGGCGTTGGCCAAAGGAGGGAAGACCTGGGAGGACACCGCAGGGCTTAGGGTCTCTGGTGAGGATATTTTGGTCAACTGTAATATGCGATATTTGCTGGAAAGGATCTAGACAAAGTGGCTGCATAGCCAAAGTTTCTTCGGGTGTCAAGCGTATAGTGCCATTAGTCGGCTGACCGAAAGCGCTCAAACTTACAATGCACTGCCTTTGTTATG
This sequence comes from Aspergillus caelatus, assembly GCF_009193585.1. NCBI lineage: Eukaryota > Fungi > Ascomycota > Eurotiomycetes > Eurotiales > Aspergillaceae > Aspergillus > Aspergillus caelatus. The sequence goes on along the minus strand of NW_022475340.1, from coordinate 113,714 downwards.
AGCTCTTCGTGGGGGTTTCCACTATTCTGTCTAACAGAAATACCCAGTTCTCATCAACACATCAGTCGGGAGTCGGGGTCATCACGTACAAAGAGTCCCTTGATGACCTCTCCGCACTCTTATAGGTGTCTAGTTCATATGGGCTATAACTGACTTCCAGGATTTTCTTTTGTGAACACGCAACTAGTGCTTTGTATCCTTAATGGATAAAGCAGATATCAATACATGTTGTCTCGGTTCCATCACTTGTCACCCGGGTTCAAGTAGATATCCATGGATAGATGTTGGTGTCGGTATCTGTCCAAGAGCCGACAACAAAGGCACACAAATGTGAGTGCGTGCTGAACCAAACAGAAACATAGGTATCGTAACGAGTATACCCTATCAGGTGTTGTGTTGCCTTCTGGTTAACAATGCAACCGTTTTGAATACCCACATGCCAACGAGAACTCACTCATTTTGTGGCCACTGGCAAGAGTTGACACAGTCGCAGATGGTCGCTCTGAATTATTCACCCACGAGCTATGGCTGCTTCACATAACCTTGATTGTGGTCCATAGGACTTCATGAAAACCGGCCGACATGTACATCTGGTTTTTCCATCTCGCGTAGTAGGTTCCTTGGCCTGGGGCTTTCTTTTGTGGGACTGTAGTGGGTGACATGCTTCTCCGCAGATCCCATGGACCGAGCATGGCCAGCCCCTTATCACAGATTAGTATATGCGCACTCAGAATATGAAGTATGATACTTGCAGGATAGTAGGATTCGATGGTTGGGGAATTTCAGGAAGAGAGAAACCATGAAGCTGACAAGGCAGACTCACAAAGAGCCACAAGGTTTATTTCTTATCAAGCGTGCTGCCACTCGGCCAAAATACCTTAGGCATTTGGTCGTGCCTCCAACCGATCAATGCGGCCAACATTTCTTTCATGATGGAAGAACAGATAAGGGACAATAGAATGGTTAGAAGTTCATGCCTATGGTTGTAAATGCACAAAGGATATGGACTTTGGCTAGGCTCAGTCGTTTATGGTAGTGATAGAAGCTTTGATTTTTCTTAGCTGTAGGTTGGCTCCCGCCGCATATCAGAGCACTCAGTTTGTGGAATTGAGCCTACCATTGAATCATTTAGCGTGGGCCGGATTGAATAACTACACACATTAAGTGAATTGTACATGCAAAAATGCAGAGATTAACTACTCAGATGGATAAGAGCCTTAGCCCAATGGTTTGGAGCTCCAGATAGCAACGGAACATATCTAAATATGATTAGTTACCGTTACAACTGCCAGGACAAGCATACCGCAGCTCCTGAAGATAACACGCAAAGGCCTTGGCCAGATAGTGTAAACCACGAGCTAAGCTTCTACTCTCAATAAGGAGGCTAGCGAACAAGTGAATACCTTGTATTCGTGACTATATTCTCTCAGATACTCCCGTGAAGGGTAGCGTACTTCCCCATATGAGCCTCAATGAAAGATCTTGCAAAGTTCAATAATCAAGTCAATGAATCTTTGAACCTTCCCCTTATAAGTACGGGCTACGTATGCATATACTACTTCCTAATCTTCCTCATCTCCAGAAGTCTATTGTTGCAGGATATCGACCGGTAAGGAAGGAGCTTGAATTTAGAAAGTTACTCAAGCCAAACTGAGTCTATAATATGGCGACATTATAGTATCGGCTAAAACTATAAGGTTAACACACTATCTTTTGACTGAGACGGACCGCCGCGACAGCTAAAGTGCACACTGTAAGTTAAACAGACCTCCCTTCAGAATTTATTAATAGTAGCGATTATAAGTTTGTCGGGCCTATTTATTTCACCCAAAAATTTCCTTTTAATCGAGAAAATTTAGTCAGTGGGCGACATAACATATTTACAGATTGTGCATAGAGTTTTATCTAGGCGTGATTCAAACAGATGACCCTAAACACTCTATTGCAGTGCTAGGTACGAGTAGGTTATGGGCTCATCCCTACCGTGCTGGCTACAGGACCTCAGCCAAATAACAGCCTAAATCTGTCTAGAAGCTAGAAAGGGCAGAATTTACCTGTCACCAAAGGATTGCTTACTGAACGGGACTTTTGCCCCTCCTAAAGTTCTAGACGCGAAAAGCCCTTTATAGCAATTTTGGAGAAGCATTGACGTAACATGCACAAGGAGTTTGGAGGAAGTTGTAGCAAAGATAAGATTCTCAGTGTTTGGCTAAGACTATAAACAAGTCCAGTACGCCGAATTGCAGCTGGGTTATGAAACCGAGCGCAGGTGAATATCGTGAAATATTGACAAAAGAACTTTCACTAATATGTTCCTGGATCCTAGCCTTCCCTCTAGAAAAAAAAAATGATCCATGCCTCCTCCTGAACGTATTATTTGGAGGCCATGCTGCCAGAGGAGATTCCCGTATTCCGTGGTTTCATCCGATGAAAGTTCCCAGATGTTTCCATCGCCCATTTTCTCGCAGGCCTACTTTCAGTTAGTTTAATCCAATCATAAAAAAGCATTTCAACGTACTTCCTCATATGTAACCCTGCTCTGAAGTGAATACACATGAAAATCGCGAGACCAGATCAAGTTGATGCTTGATAGGGAGGCCAATTCTGGACGGATAATTGCCCGCATTTCCTCCATTCCCATAGAACCAGTATAGACCGGTGCCATACTGACCACTAAGTTGAATAATCCTCCACTTCCCCATAGCCCCAGTACCAGTATATGTTTGTATAAATCGGATAAGGTTCAGGGAGATATGTTGTATTGATGACTTGAGTTATTTGGAATAAGCTGCAAATTTGTATGGGAATAAAGCCTGGTGTACGAGACAATAATTTAACAGATTGAGCTGAGGATATGGTTTGAATATATATAGACGATTGGCAAAGGCTAATGTAATGCAAATCCACCCACAGATTGGCGGAGAGCTGATAAATATGCACAAATGAAGTAAACTGATGTTCCTACTTACAGAGGACTCCAGGTTCTTTTTTCAGTTCACCACCACTAACTATACTTATGATCTTATATGTGTGGGGAGTATACTTCGGCCATCTATACGTTCAACGCCACATCTTTGGCGATTCTTATAAATGAGATCGTAAATATGAGAGGAAATTGCCGGCTCCACATAATTAATGATTGGAACCAGATCGCTCAATTTTATAACGGCTTGAAGTGGGACCAGCAGCTCCGTACGTATTCATATACTATTAAGACCTCCACAATAGAGTTGTCTGTTCTCCTCAATGCCATCAGCTCGCTTATACTTTTTACCTAGTTAGAGTAACTGGCTAAGGGCGAGTCAATTATAACCAAAGCTTTAAGCCTAGGTTCTGTTATAATAGCCCGTTCTTTTTTGACTTTGGGCTGAAGATAGCCCGAATATCTATCTACATTGATGCAGCCACAGAATTTAATCATACAGAACATAAGTAGCTATCTCGAGCCAAGTTGGGTCTATGGTTTGGATGAGTCTAGCGCAAACAGCTGTTGGATCAAGACCCCAAAGTTCAACCAGTCATCAGTACTCCGTAGAGTGAGTTGGTTCGGGGCAGGCTCGGGTCCAGCCCAGCGGGGAACCCATACTGCTATGTGGAGTAGAAACAAGATCGTTGTAAAGAGTATAAGGAAGGACCACACATACCGCGTGCGGGGTTAGAGTCTAGTCGATTGCATCACCAGAGAGAGACATATGTCAGATTTGAATCAGCTACGTGTCTGACTGTCTACCTTCAACTATCAACTAAGTATGCTGTGACAAAATGACAAAACAAAAAGATAGGCCCGAACCCGGGATCGAACCGGGGACCTCGCGCAGTCAATGCTTTGGGTGAACCCTAAGCGCGAATCATACCACTAGACCATCCGGGCAGTTGATAGAATATATCTTGAAATTACGCCTATATCAAGGAAAAACAAAATTCCAACATCAGATAAAGTTAAAAGAAAGCAGGCGGCAGGCCTCGTTGTAGTGGAAACGGCGGAGTGTCGGAGTCACAAGGATGAGGGACAATATACGGAGTTGGCGCATACTCGATTGCATTACCAGAAAGCACATGTGTAATTTGTATCATCGAAGTCTATTTTAAACTAGAAATCAACATATTGTGAAGAAGTACTTTAAGGAAAGTCGTACGTAAAATATCAAGTAGCTTTTGCCCACCACTTTTTAACTTGCCCTAATTTCCCACTGCCCTTCCACTTATTCAACAAACCTCCCCTCATACCGCAAATCAACCGCCCTGAGGGCTATTCAACCTCCGATGTCGAGCAAGTCGCCATCCAGCTCCATATTTGGTCTCCACCCACAGCAAAGGAAACAGAGCCAAAGTGATACCAGCAAGTAAAATGAAGGTATACACGGGACCCAGCGCATCAATAATAGGCTGTACAGCCGCAACCCCCGCGGCACCAATCAGACACCGCATAAGATTATTCACAGCCGTGGCGCTAGCACTGGCACCCGGATATAGATCGATTACTAAGGCACTGTTAATCGTGAAGATGCCAGTTGAGCAATAGGCAATGATGTATTGGAGGATGATGGGGACCGCGAGATGAGTATGCAGCGAAACACCGTAGACTGCGACACACACGATGAAAAGGATTGTAATCCACCAAGTGTTGCGCATACGGGCGGTCTCGATCGGAAAGTCCGGGTGTGTTTTCAGGTTAACTCGCGTGCCGAGTGGGTAGTTATGTCTCTCGCAGTATTCGCGCTCGGTGACACGGTGGTTGTAGTCCATCAGGTAGCCGATTGTGTAAGATCCTGACATACATCCGAGGCCTGGTGCGTATATCGAGCATTAGCTGAGGTTCTTGTGTTGGCAGCTGTTGGAGACGAGAGTAACTGCCTTACCATTGCCCAGAAAAGTGAGACCAACCTGCAGGGTGGTCAAGTTATATGTTTCCTCAAACAGGTCAGAGGTACTGGACGTGACCATACTCCACACCGTGTAGACAATACTTCCGAAGAAAAGAGTAATAAATACATCAATCTCTGCCAGAAACTTGAGAGGCGCGAAGACAGTTCGAAGCGTGACCCTGGACTTTTTGAGCCCTGGCTCAGCCCCCTCCTCAGCCCCCGGCTGTCCAGTGATATAGTATAGCCATGGCTTCTGCAGGCCATGAAGAGGAACGGTCCCGTTACCGGCAATCGGTCGTAGGGTCTCAGGAAGTAATATTAGGATAGCGAGCAGACTCAGGCCGGCGCAAATCGTAAGGAACCAAAAGATCGATCGAAATCCGAGATACTGTGCGAGAAGACCACCAAAAACGGGACCGATACCTTGACCGAGCATGCGGACTTGTCTTACTGTCAGCTCTTGCATTCATGGAACCCTGGGGTAGTATGGAGCTTACCACCGCCGAAAATACCCACCAGGCTTCCTCGTTCCGCCGAGGTTGTGATGTCACCTATGACACCTGCTCCTGTAGATATGTTTTAGCGTAGCTGAAGATAAGCTTAGTTGATGAATGACGAACCGATTGAGATCGTAGCTGCGCTGCCGGCAGCCTGCAAGGCACGGAATGCCATAAGCTCACCGTAGTTAGTCGATACAGCAAGGGCAATATTGGCAACGATATAGACAATCATAGTCCCAATGAACACGGGTCGTCGGCCAGAGGTGTCTGATATGGAGCCCCAAAAGGTCGGTGCAATTCCCTGAACGATCATATAGATAGTGACGGTTAACGTTGTCAGGGTCATGCTTGTATGAAGGTCCTGATAATCAATCATTCAATTAGAGTTGGTAATAAAGTTGTGCAGAACAGGGTTAGCCTACTATTGAGATAGCCCCCAGGGCGGGAAAATAGATATTCGAAGACAATGGTGAAAAGATGGCTGCAACGGAGACAATCACCACCATTTCTAGCTTGCGAGATCGAGAGAAGATATGGTAGACCGGAGGTGATGGTCGCTGGGCTTCGAGAGAATCCTCCAAAACAGATGAAGGGTTAGAGCTACTATGCCTCGGAGATACCGCGACACTGGCTACCTCAGGGGCCTTGGTGTCACTGGGTTGGCCCATCTTCAGAAAGTGGATATATTATTTGCAAGGGGAATCAAAATGCGGACTGAGAATTCTTATGGAGAAAGAGACAAAATGATAACAAATTAAATTAATCTTGCACATTGCCAGTAGAAACTGTCCTTGAATGATTTGCTAGTTATGAAACGACGGCTAATACTGGGCATTTGGTGCCCTATATATGCCTTCACATCTATTCCTCACCATCCCACATTACTAACCCATCAAAAACTCGAGGAAGGCATCATCGATTGACGAACTAGACAGACCTCATCAACCAGCTCCACCGTCCTAGAGTAACAGATAGTGGAGATAGACGATAGATATGCAACCGCCATGATAAGAGTGATATGTCCAATAGCCGTTGGAGTCCATTCCATGTGATTTATGGTGACATAGGGACTCTTCTTAAGGCGCGGACAGGATTCCCGGTAATTCTGCAGATATGTTCGAGATCGGCATTGCCTTTGGCCTTGGATATGCCTGAACGTGAGGAAAAATCTGACCCACCGTAATCACAATTGCTGATCCTCTACTGCAACATGAAGCACCGTGGGCGAAAAGCAGGATGCAGTGGACAATGACCGGATATGATCGGCATAGAGCCGGGAAATAGGCTGAATGATGTGAAGTACAGAAAGCCAAAGCGATAACCAAACCAGCTAGAAGCATAGAAGGTCGGGCAGATCTATTGGCATTCTTCATAATCTGTATACTTGGGATCCGCAGTGACCTGACCGAAAGAACTAGAAGCCGGGCTAATCCGGGAGATCATCAGCCGCCACTAGCAAATGACAAAAACTTCCGGTTCGTTGAGATAACGATACGCAGAAGAGCTAGAAGATTACTGGGCTATATACAGACGCTGCAGTCCGTCTCGAAAACCTGAGACAAACCCTGCATGAAGGGTCCACTGCCAAGACTGGTCGTGCGTGCAGCAGCGGCTAGAAGTTTGAACAGTGAGAACAGTTCTCATGGCGAGATACTCGCACGTGCAAAGTGGTTAATAGTCACATAGTGTCGATCGTTCTTGGCCCGACGGAAGTCTCGTAGCCAAGATATGCTTGGGAGGAAGCCAAACGGAACCCCCACCCACACCAGAGACTACACGATTTACACCACAAATTGCATCACTCTTGCTTGATTTAAAAACACCGTATATTTATGAATCTCACGTTACTTCGACAAGAGAAATATATGCGGTGTTATAAGGTGAATAGCCCTTGACAGCACCTCCAGGATTGAATATCCAGTAGACCTATGTTACAGGCCTTGCATTATAGGTAGAAATATCCTGTTGTCAGATGTGTAGAGGGTAATTATTACTTAATAGACTACAGAGGAGTCCACTTAGTGAAAACCCACTCTAACTCTGCAACTACTCTACAGAAAGCCTGGTCTTTCTGAAACCTGGTAGACGCCGTAATACAACCCCCACCAAGGTTTTGTTATTCTAAGCCCTAAGCAACCCCAACCGAAGGCTATACATTGCACCAGAAAAAAGGGACATGAACCGATTCTATATTTTGCATCTATATTCTGCAGGTAGGGTATATGGAATTGATTTATAGAGGATATCCATTTATCTAAATACCGAATAGAAAGAAGGCTCGGTGATCGAACGATAGGTTATCGGAAGGGATATATCCCGTATCTTCCTGTGGTCTGGCCGAGTATCAACCACCCGGCGTTGCCGGGAATGTCCTCCGTAGGGGACCATCGGTCTCCGACTACCTGCTGATCCCGAGGTTAGAATTAGTACATAATAATATCCCGATTTACACACCCGAAAAAATAAAAAAGAAAAGAATAAAACATAAATATCACGACTATTATGAAGAGTTGTTAAGAAATCATATCCAGGTTGCTATCCACATGATGGCTGTGTTAAATATTAAAAAATCATTTTTGGCTTAGTATGTATTAAACTATATATAATCACTTACCAGTAAATTATTCTATCTTGGAATCCTAGTGGTTATTTAGAAATGTTGCTTGCGGACATTGATATCAGTCTGTAGGTTAGTTCGGGCCACTTCGTGGAAACGTTTGATGTGAAAGGGAATCCCAGACCTAAAAGGCCCTCGAAATGTTGCAAAGTTCTGTTACAACGTTAAGAAAAAGATGTACCTGAAGATTTCTCTTCATTATTGATTTTGATGAGCTTGCCACTTCTCTTATACGCTAGGCTGCTCCTAATCTTTATCTCCTTCGAGATCATCGTGCATTATATCCTGAGATCGCCAGGTTCCTAATATCATCCGGAAATAGCTCTATAAAATACCCTATAAAGAAGCCTTGGGCGTCAAAACATGTTTAGGCAGTCAAACGGGGTGTTTTCCTTTTTGATTAAGCCAAGCCGCCAAGTCTACTAGTCTCAAAAACAGGGAAATATACGGAGTGGTACCCTGTCTATATGGTAGATAGCGGGAGAATATCGCAAATAATTGATTCAGCTTTACTTTGTGGCCTTACCAAAGCTGAGAGACTGTGTCAACTGAAAATAATACCGCAGAATACCCTATAAAGACAACTCAGGTGCCCAGGGATTTTATGTAATCGAAGACTCGAAAGGGATGTTTTCCCATTTTAACACCCTTTTCCAAGAAACTGCGAAGATCCTGGGATATATTGGGCTGTAATAGACACTTAGAACGTGGGTTTCTTGACCCATATATAGTTTTTGATTAATTAGGCTAATATCCAAGTTGATAAGGGTATCACTGTAGTATTATAAGCATTGTCCCCATAGCCATACACAATGAGGCCACTGCAATACTCGTCAAGGCTCCAGGCACAACACCCCTAGCAGAGGACGACGCAGCTCCATTGGATGGAGAAGACGAAGATTGACCACCAGATGATGAGCCACCTTTCCCGGGAAGGTGGAACGGGGTGGCTGTCTGAGAGAAAACCCATCCGGTTGGTGCTGTCATCGTCGCTGGGGATAGTCCGCCGCCGGGCGCCTGCAAGCCAGTGGCTGTCTGGGTGACCTTTGCGGCATTACTGCCGGCCGTCTTCCAATTGGGTGGCGAGGAGCCGGCCTTGCCACCGATCTCAACAATGTTGGTATCCTCACTATTGTACCGCGTAGGGGCAATGGCGATTTGTTGCTGGTCCAAGTCATATACGACATATGCTGAGCGCAGGAAGGTATCGCCGAACAAGATCGGGGAATCGTCCGTGATTGGCACAACACCGAAGACACATGCGTCTTTGCCGTTAGATAGTTTCTGGTAGTAACCATTATCATCCAACCATGGGACAGCGAGTTCGAAAAATGGAACTCGGATCACAGGACCGCCGGGGCCGCCAAAACCATAGTCTAAAGTTCCTTTATAAGACCGCATTTGTTCACAGTCAACAGCGCCAAGGTCAGAACCTGGAACCTCAACCACTTGCGCAAATGCGGAGAGCTGTTGATATAATTCTTGGGGGACATAGGTGAGTGCCGTGCCGGAATCCAGAATGGCCGGTGCGATGAAATTCTCTGCCGTAAGGGATTGTGTGCCCTGCTTGGGGTCGGTGAGTGAGAGTGAGGTCCAGGCAACCGTCATAGAAGTGATACCGCCGGTCTGAGCGTCTGGCTGGATAGGCAGCGCGATCAAATCGCCGATAAATTTGCCCGTATCGTAACCACCGAACATAATACCGCCAAAATTGGCCTCTGTGGACAGGAGTTAGAAGTACGGCTATCGCAATTAGGGCTTTGCCTTTCTTTTCTTTTCTTTCGTTCTTTCTTTTTGTTTTTTTTTTTTACTCACCCACATCGTTTAGCCAGAGACTGTACGCCCGGGTGTTAATTAAATCTTGTTCGACCAGCATATCGATAATGTTCTTGTAAGGCTTTTGGCCCTGGCTGACGATCGACTCGCCCGCAGCGAACCCGATCCCCATAATACCCGTAAAAACATTTTGTGCTTGCCGGGCAACACCCATAGTAAGACCCTGGACAGTAATCGACCCAAAGCCAAAGTTGTCACCAACATAATCGCCTTTGACGCCCGAGCCCGGCGTGACATACTGAATGCTAAACCCGCCTTTACCGAGCATTTTGGATGTGGATGACAGCGTAGGATCATCTAGTGGGAAATTATCCTGGTCAATGTTCTGAGGCTGAGATGCAGGGAGCCGTTCGAAAGGGAAAACAGATTTAAGCCTGGGATATGACCACGAGTCATCAACTTACAAGCGTTACCAAGACAAGGGGACGTGTTTAAGTCACAGGACTGGGGCCCAAACATCCAGACATCACTGCTACCCGTGTCCACTTGCAGTTGGACTGGTTGAGGCGGAGTTCCGACGCTTGCATTCACCCAGTAGAGTCCTTTTCCATCCAATATGTCATTTCCCAGCAATGCACCTGCGTACTTTCTCTTTTCCAGAATGTGCCGTTCGCTTCGTGAGAGCGGAAGGGTGACAACTTTTGGTTCAGCCGCTACAAGGCTGAACAGGCCAAGAGCGAGCACCCAGAGCCGTCGAAGGCTTAACTCTGTCATCTCCAAGAGTATCGTCATGAAAAGAGGAGAAAAGGTCACAGGTCTATGTCACTTCAGGGTTCAATACCTGACTTTCTCGGTTTCGGTGGTCGTGGAAGAGCTCACGAGTGTTGACATAGTAAATAGTGAAATTGGCCCAGATATCACAGAAAGCTTAGCCTTGCTTGAATTCAGGGCAGCCCCTCCTCGTTCAGGTCTTCAAACAGAATACGAGTTTTAATCTTGGTGCTCGTGTTCCCATGCGCTGTGCACCAATGGATGAGACGATCGGCACCCCACTTATCACCTGTGGACGTGAAAGAGCCTATGGATCTTCATCAATATACGAGGATTTTCATATACTAACGGGATAGGTGCCAGGGAATATCCAATCACACCGGTATTATAGCCGTAGATCAAAATTAGGATCTATATATATTTGGGCCAACACACTCAAGCCATCTAATGCCGGTCTCTGCCGTAAGAATAGGATGCCTACTGGCAAGGCTTTGGAATTTATTGGTACAGTGCTTGTGGAGGCAAGATTCATGAACCTATTGTTGCCATTGCAGATTTACATTCCATAAAATCTTTAGTGTCCTTGTGTATGAACCATACTGCTGGAGTCTCTTGTGAGCTACAGGATAAATTCCTATGGATTGACAAAGTGCCATTAATCAACGAATAGCTATAGGCTCAAGGGAGGTTTGGAGTCTCTCTAAACAGGGATGAATGTTACTAGAAAGAGCTAAATTGGAAGTGTCTGTACTGCAAAACATGATGGGTGAGGCACGCAAGTGCTGAAAGTGCGGTAATTAGCTAATGCAATAGCAATACTGTCCAAACTATTTTAAGACCTATATATTTCCACGCTACATGTAACTATATCGCTAAGCTACATACTGTGAGATGTGCCCTGTGGAACAAAGCTAGTTGACGGTTGGCAGGCTATTGCTCAAACAAGAAAACGATCATGCAGCTAGGGCTATGAAGTCTAGAAAGCTATGCGTTTCCCACAGCTTCACCATACTGAAACAGTCAAACAAGAGGACAAATTGTAGTATATTGAAGTGTAAAAGAGCTTACTATCCAAATCTGGATAGATATTCGGCTTTCTAAAGAGATTGGGGTTCTCTGATGCTATAATTTGCTTTCTTACTAAAAAGCACGCTGGGTTAATGCTTATGTTCCCAATCTAGGGAAATGTACAGATTTGTTTTTATCTCATTTCCTGGGGTGCATATTACAGATATTATCTGAAATTCCCAAAAAATCCTTTCTGATCCTTAATTTCTTTCCTTTTGTTTACTGTTCCCCCTTTCGTAAGAAGAGTAACCGCTAGACCATACTTCACATTATACCACGTGACGAGGTCGTACAGGGGAAGGATTCGGAAGCGCATCAATATGAGCCGACACCCGGGTCAAAGACACATCAGCGGCAGTGATATTTGTTGTATAAGAGTCACGGAATATGAAGTTCATTGGGAATCCAATATCGAAAGAGGATGAACTGTCGATCTCAGCCAAGTCCTCGTCAGACAGACTCACACTCAATGCTTCCACGTTGGCCTTGAGATGCTCAACTTTCCGCTGACCGACAATGGGGAAAACGGAAGGTGTCTTATGCATCACGTAGGCTAGTGCCTATTAATTGCACATGTGCGGTTAGCCGGTATTTTCTATGGCTTTCATGTGAAATGAAGGAATTGGATAGATACTCACGATTGCATGAAGTGTAGTGTTTTTTCGTTTAGCGACTTGCTCCAATGCATCAGATACTTTGATATCGTCCTCGCTCAAATTAGAAGCTCGCCCACTGCCGTCTTCACTGGAGCCGCTACGGGCCTCCGACGACTTGAATTTGCCTTGACCGAGCGGTGCTCATGGTGCAATTGCCATTCCCTGATCCCGGCACATAGGGATGATCTCTCTTTCAAGATCCCTGAAGCCAGCATTCCATTTACCCTGGTACACAGAGAAAGGCCGCAGTCCGTGGACACGAGCGTATTCATTTGCATTTACAACCACCCAAGCTGGGGTATCAGAAACACCAAGATAGAGCACCTTGCCCGAATTGACCAAGTTGTTTAGTCCATGCATGACCTCTTCGACACTTGAGGTAAAGTCCCACCAATGGACGTACAGGAGGTCGATGTAATCGGCCTGGAGCTTGTTGAGGCTACGCTCCACCGAAACACGCATGCTTTTTATGGAATTGCCACGAAATTAGATTGAATTGGCTCGGTATCACGATGTGAGGTGCGGAAGCCAGTTGTGTACTTAGTTGCGATACTGAAGATTAGAAGTCAATGGAAAAACATACTTGGAGGACATTGGGCTACGGATTACATACACCATTTGATCCCGGTTACGGCGCTCTTTCATCCATTCTCCTATCCAGATCTCGGATTCCTCCTGCTGGTAGTTATTTGCCCTGTATAGCCATTGTGGTCAGTAGGGTCATACGTTGAAGGGTATGAATTGAACCTACGTGTCCAAGAAATTGCCGCCCAGTTTGTAGAAGGCATCCAGCAGTGCAAATGACTGCTCCTTGCTACATTCACCCATGAAATCCTTCCTATATTGGGAGACCACTGTTAAGCTCCCGACGTCACGGTGCGAATAAGGTGGCCATACCAGGTAGTTCCGAAGTTCATTGTTCCGAGGCAAAGGGGTGACACCTTTATACCTGCGGATGGTGCTAACACCCGGTGGTAGCCTAGAAAGCTGGCGGGCTTTGGTGCAGGGGCGAAGATAGACATGGTAATAGTCCGTAATAGAGAATTGGAAGAGAGTAGATGAAGAGTGATATCCTAGCTCAGAGGATTCTCAAAGGGGGAGGATCAGCCCTCTATATATGTCATTCTTGAACACAGTGGCAATAAAAGGAGTGTCTGACCGCACTAATGCTCCTGCTCCTGCTGACAGTGAACCAAACCAACCGTGGTGGACATTGTCGAAGATACTTTATGGCAGAGGATTAAAGCCTTGAAGTCAGCAACATGAAATACTGCGATCACAAACCCTGAACCCCACGGATTGGGTTAGGGAGATCTGCACAGTGATGACAACTCCGGTTTGATTGGTGGAACCAAGATCCCCATCCCACGGATCGCTTTAGTAACAACCGAAATATCTTATCAGTTATCTCTGCAGCCTGCACCCTGATGACACTTTTATTCTGATTGGAAGAGCCATTAAAGACTGGAGCTATAGACTGTTGACCAAATTCTAGACGAGGCGGACGATGACATGCGGCAAAAAGTGGTTCTTGCTCTGCTCGTTTTACTGTGTTGAGGGAGCCTGCTCGAGCAATATGTAAAGGATCACGACGAACCATGTAGATCATTAGAGTAAGAATAGGACAACTCTTTCAGGTCGAACATTTTGATCCTTCCGGCCAAACTTAACCTACCACATTTTTCACAAACATAATGGCACACCTTTGGGCCCCTGCTCCAGAACCGGCCAGGCTTCTCCAACTAGGTTACAAACTTCAGATTTCTCGACAACTTTGGAGTCCTTTCCGATCCCTACCGACAAACCTCTGATCGAGTTCCTCTTCGATCTGTTCCCATTGAAGCCTTCTGTGCACCAACTCACGGGGAAGCTTGTCTTCTGAATAAGGCCTGACTCATTGGCGGCTTGGGAATGAACGAGATGCTTCTGCCCTTGCCCTTGCCATTGTTGAGGGCCTCTCTCTGCGGCAAAACTTAGCGCACCCTACCATGGTGGACGCGGGCTGCTCTCTGCTGTGTCCATTTGACCGGAAGATTCTAAATGGGCTACACACAATAGCCTTAGTTGCAGGCTTGGGGACGCTGCATCTAGAGGATGCAACTAGAATCTGAGGACTTGTAAAATTGGCGCCGAAAATGACAGCTTATGGAGTCTGGAACAGCTGCCGTTCCACTCGTAGCTGACATCTCTCTCACAAGTACCCTTCAGGGCCAGCCTCCTGGGGACACCGTTCCAGATTTTGCCGATTTTTGTTTTTTTCGCGTCACAGCTCGTTTAATTCTATTATGCCGACGCACATTGTTGCGGACACTTATGAGTCTGCACCGCTGATAAGGATATGGTGACGCCAAAGGTTTATGGGAAACCCCTGTATATACCCTATCTATGTATCTCTGATGGGGGCTAGGCTCTATGGGGCAAGAACGGTCAGATGGTTCAGACCCGAAAAGGAGATATTGTGAGAGCTGAATCCACTACAGTAGAGATTGATCGATCTCTAGAGGCTGATGATGAACCGTGGCGTTGACACTTGATGCATAAATCCTCTCCTCTCGACCTGTGTTCTGTCTCCTGCCAGATCCTTCCCGGTTTGTTTGAGCTTGCAGTTTACAATTCTGAGCCTCACTGGCTGAATGATATTTGAGGTCTAGCTTGCACGGGATCAGAAAGGTGCGGACGTGAGAAGCGCCGGCGTCAATCTTTATTTCCTTTTCTGGCAACAGCTGCGTATATATTGTCTTATACGCAAGCACCATTGAGCCACATTTTTCGCATCCCGATGATTAAAACATATGTAGTATATCTAAGTAGAACCATATACACCACCTTGGCTCTGTTTACTATTATCAAAACGGTCGACATATGAAAAAGCGCTCTTGTCCCAATAATACATATCGACCAATGCCTAGCTACTGAAGAATTCTTTATCAAAACAGGCCACCGGCCACGCCACTTTGGTTTTAAGCAATGTGTAAAATAAAGGAATGCATCTTCCTTTGAAACATATTTAGATCTTATAGCTATAGTTTCTCACAGGAGTCCCTTTCAGAAAAATAGAAAGGTCTAACACCCGTACATGTCAATTATATCCCACCTGTGCATTGCCACCAATCATCACCATCGTATCATTTGTTCCTTCACAAACTTGATACTTCCATGGGAAAACTGATACATCCCGGGTCGGCACCACTCCCATAGATAGAGCGCAGACGTCTAGCCACCCCACGTCCGGTAGCACATCATAGGTAGCCTTCAATTCAACATAGAACTCTTCGATTGTGCTATATATAGGCGTTATAATAACCCCAGCGGAGGGGGGAATACCTGTATACGGTTGTCTTGCAAAGCGATAAGCCGACTGGTGCTGTAGCAGATTTTCCAAAAGGGTGAGGGTAGATTGTATCCCATCAAGGGCACCCTGAACGATATTCTTCGCAAACTGGGATGGAATAGACCCTAGGTAATGCTTCATAGTACGAGCATCAGGTTTCGAACCGTGTAGCACACCCAGAATATTTCTGATCTCACTTTGAATATCCCTTAGTCTATCTCGGCAGCGAATCGTCTCGCCCATTAGCCCTATGTCTTCCGACATGAGATACAGTGAGTATGTCCGGGCGGCCAGACCAGGAACTTTCACAACCTCAATGAACGCATTTTCATTTGCCTCCCGGAAGATGCTAGGGTTTTCAGAACTTCCTATGGACTGAACCACTGATATCCATTCATCTCTTTCCAGGAAGCATGCTTGACCAAGAGAAAGCGATGCACGGATAAGAAAGGGCCTGAATGTGAGAAGCAGTGTACGGCTAAACCCCGATTTATATGCTGCGGCAGGGACACTAGGCGACTGCATTATTTCGGCAATGCTGTTTGTAAGGGCCGCCCAGGAGCCTTGAGATATTTTCATCTCATAGAGCGCAAGCAGGATTCCCCCGGCGAGTATTTCATCCGAGACTGGGAGACAGCTTACTGCCCTTCTCATAGAAGTCAAAGCATAGGTATACATATCTATACTTTTGGTGATAAGCTGTTTGTCTCCCGTCTGACCTAGATGCAGAGTAGCCAAGGCGCGTCTTGCCGACTGGAGAAATGCCGGAGGAGGACGCGCTGGATGAAGGGTGAATTCGACCCAACCCAGGTTCACTAGTGGTCTGTAGCAGGCCCGTAGCTTTGAAAAATTGCCCTCGACACACCGAGAGAAGATTTCCAGCTCTTGAATACGAGTCGACTGTGTTGCAAGGTTTGGCATTACTCGGGTATCCATAAGTGTAGATTTGACATCTGACCACCCTGGACGATAGGTTCTCACACCTCTATTTCCACGGTGTGATTCTTTGCTGTTCCACGTATGCACGTTGTAGAAGGGGAATCTTTCCGGATAGCCTGGGCAAGTCATGTTCCGTCTCACGCATTCCCGGCATGCAGGCCTTGCCTCATCACACTATAGGATTGATTAGTAAAACGAGGGCCCTCTCTTGGGGTGGAGGTGTCTCTGTTACCTTGACCCTCCTCTGGATGCATTTCTGACACCCCTTGCTACGAGGAATACCGGGCATGTTTTTCGTAGAGGGATAACGTTGTCTTGTCCCTGGCTATAGCTCGGGCCGAACCGAATGACCATCTGCCTAGCGTACGTGGTATTTCGGTGATTTCGGGGTGAGAGTGGAGAGGGATTTATTTCCGGGGTATCAAGCGGGGTTGGCCTTACTAATAATACTTCGAGCCTTGCAAATCGAATAACTTCTTAACTACCCCCTATTCAGGATTATTGAATTGCACAGAGCCAGCTTCTGGAGCTGATTTCTTTCTCGACTCTATGTACTTACTAGACGCATGGTTTCTTTTTCCAATATTGTCGACTTGAGGCTGTTGTCGTCGTCTAGGTCGACCACATGAGCTAGGTTTAGGAAACCTTCTCTAACAACACTTGGATGGTGAGTGGCCCATAGAGGACCGAATGATAGCCTCACGCGCTAACGATGTTGGGAAATATGGCCCATTACCGTAAGCATACCGGATCTCTACAGCTTTACAGAATATTGAATTCTCAAGGAGCATAGCCACTTACCCCATTGGGAAGTATCACGCATTACCGTAAGTTACCGGTGGGGGCTAAAGGATGAATCACCTGCAGTGGGAGGAAAAGTGGCTGGCATACTAAGTATGAGGGCACGGACCTCATCTGTCGATCTCTTATCACAAAGGGTCCGGGGCATTGTATTAGATGGGTGTGTGGGTGATGTGCGTGGGATGAATAGAGTAATATTCGCTACATAGTGTTAGTAATGAAGAAAATGAAGAAATAACCGAAACAACCGAAATATAGAAGCATAGCAAGCAATATTCTGTATCCCCTCCACATCACTCGTTTAAACATGTGGAAATATACTCGTCCAACGCGGTTGTTGATAAGCTCCCGATGGTAAACTCCGCAGGCTGATAAACGCCTCAATCGTCAGGAAGAGAATGCAGGCCACATACAAGATCATCGCGATAATGCTGATGCCCAGGAGGACATACCGAAGCCAGATGGGAACCTTCCTGTTGGATGAGTTGTCATGCACGCTCTCACGGCACAGTTCCCACATCATCGAACAACTTCGCAACATCATCCTGAGCCTGGATCGTTTCTCAAATCTCATACGGTACCACATCTTGATGAAGAAACTGTCGAACTCTTCATTCCAGGACATGACGAAATAAACTATGGCGGGGAACGCCCCTAGCCCAATCCCGGATATGCGCCAGATGATGCGTTCCGCCGGGGTGGGAAAGTAGTTGTTCCACACAGACAGGTGAAGACCACCGTTGACAATGGCTAGTATTGAGGCCCAGAACTCAATCGGCCGTCGAAGATATTTTAAGACACTGTACGCCGCGCGAAAGAAAATATAGACCCATCCATTGTGTTCGTAGTATTCTGTGAAGAACGGAAGGTCACGCTCATAGTTTGTTGTCGGCTGGGTGAGATCATGTCCCATCAGGTCATCGCTGTCAAGCGGCAGTGGGATGGGGCGGTTGATATCCAAAGGCTTGGCCCACCAACAGCAGTATGCGGCGATCGAATATAGGATCTGGATGAGCACATGAGCCTCAAGGAGGGTGACCGGGAGTCCGGAGAGTTTTCGACCGATTGACTGAATGACCAGCCAGGAGATCTGGACCGCGACAAGGAGCTTACTGATAGTATTCGCGTTGCCCTTATCCTCGATAACAGTTTGGTCAAAATGGTGTTTTTGTAGCGTCCCATCCCGAATCAGTCTTTGAATTTTCCCACTCTTCAACAGGCGTTCGAAACCCAGGGGTCCGACGGTTGTCACCAGAGGTGAGGGGCAGTCGAATGGTTCAGCTATGGGTTTCGACCGCTGGAGATGACTGGAAATACTTCTCGAGGGTAGTTTGGGCTGGACCGTGTTGACACGATGGTTGTAACTCTCCGTCTCTACGACATAGCCTCCCATCACCACAAAGAATGCACCAGGCAATCCAAGCCAATGTTTTTTCTCAATATCACCCTCGAAGGATTGCTCCCAGAGCTTCCGAATCTTTATGGCTCGCAGAAGCTGCTCCACTGCCATACACACCACTAGTTCCGGGATCACGATTGCCCAGGTCATCATGAAGAACTTGTAGAAATTGGCGGACCTAGGGCCCTGGACAGGGAGCACATCCGGATGGACGGCAGTCCACACGCATAGGATGAACGTAGAGAAGCAACTCCAGAATAACGTAAGAGTTCCTCTTTGATTCGGCTCGGCGACGTATCCGGGCTCGGGTTGGGAGTCAACTTGGGAAGTAGGGGCAGCGGAAACCGCAACAACAGCAGAAAATGCAAGCAGTAGATACTGGAAGTAAACAAGAACGGCGAGACCCGCCATTTCTCTGTCTTTGTGGGTGTGGTGGTCAATAAAGAAGAACTGTTGAGTCTATCATGCCATGCTCTGGGTATGTGTGTCAGGTTTGCACACTGGGGGTGATAGAGCCAGATTTATACGCCATACAGGCAGTAGTTGGTCGATGACCTTTTTCACCTGGGTTCCTCAAAACCAAAAAAAGTTAGCCGCAATAGCCTTCGTAACAAAACAGCCTAGTGAGGCCCTCCACAAAGTATGACAGGGGTGTTGTTCATTTACTCTTGATAATTGGCGAGGGAGGAGCTGCTCTGGTTCAAGGGCATTTAACGTCAATTCTGAGTCTCGTCTTATATTTCCGAAAATGGCGACCAGGTAAATGAACAGGCCAAGCGGATTCAGCGTGCTTAATGGATCGTCGTGTGTTCGTATCGCCACAGCCTAGTATATATGTCGATAGACCAAAAGTACACCTTGGACAACATTCTTGTTGTATGCCTACTGGACAGTATATACTGATTAGTGTAAGAACAGTGAGGCTGAAAGTGTCCTTAGCATCATAGCCATTTCGCCTGCACTGTTTTCAGTAGGATAATGGAGCAAGACCGGGGAGCGCATGAGCCCGTCCACATCACATTGGCCCAGTCTCGATCTGTATGTCGAACCGCAAGCCAACGATGACCAATGCCAGAACCATTCACACATACCATTAAAAAGAGTGGTATAGTTCCGAAGCTATGTTTTTGAACAAACGAAGCTGGGCCATTTACCAGAACCAGGATATACCTAATAGCTATTTCTTACGGCCAGTGTACCCCGGACGCCGACATCCATCGGAGATTCAGAGCAAATCAGAAAAATTTCCCCTCTCATACTCGCCTTCTGCAATGCCAGCCAGAGAAGTCGTCGCCATGATAGTAGTATTTTTTGAAAGAATCCGGCATAACGCCAAGAAACTCTAGCCAATCCCAAGAGGGTTAGGTGTGACCAAGCATTTGCCTGCCCTTGGGCTGCCATAGATTTAGATGGAAATAATATCCACCCAGCCAATCATCTAATGATACGATAGGGGGAGGTAAAACGATGTATAAATTACGCCAAAGTCTATTCGGGTTGATCGCTAAGTTCTAACACAGCTAGAATACGAGTTAGTCTGCCTTTCCTGCAGGAGCGGTAATTTCACTCGGTCTATTACTGGCCAGACGCCAGTTCCTGTGATACTGCACCATTAACCAAGGGGTCGTCTTGCCTTGAAACAAATCGGAAAGAATACCAGGTAATCAGTCAACCTTTCGTACTTAAGGAGGTGGTAGTCAAGTAGAAACTGAGAGAGGTACTGAAGCATGGGCACCTCGTGGCATAGCGTCTTATCACTCCCTGTTCTACATCAATTTCTCCTGGCAAGTGCCAGATATATACCCATCTACCGCCGAAACCTTTTTCAAGTCCAATACTCCAACGTTACTTTGTCTCCCCCATTGGAACCACCTAACCATGGGGTTTTGTTCTAGCAATGGATTGCCTGCCATTCCAGTATACCAGTTTTCTGGGATCATCGGGTCGGTTGGCAGCGGTATCTCAATTTGGAAGTTCCTATTCACGCTTCTTATCGCGGCTGTGGCCTATGATCAGCGTAAGTTCTGTACATGTACCAGCGAACCTTAGGCAAGTGGCTGATAATGTGACAATCTCATGTCTAGTGAAATACATCCGGCAGAAGGGTTCAATTGCTGGCCCATCATGGAAGATCCCCTTCATGGGACCATTCCTGGAGTCAATGGATCCAAGATTCGAGGGATATATGGCCAAATGGAGGAGCGGGGAGTTGAGTTGCGTGTCCATTTTCCACAAGTAAGCTATCCTTGAGCTATCATAGGGAAAAGGGAAGCGGTACCTAATTGACTGTCATAGGTTTGTTGTCATCGCTTCGACACGCGAGATGTCGTCCAAGATCTTCAATTCCCCTTCGTTCGTGAAGCCCTGTGTGGTTGACTCCGCACACAAGCTTCTAGGGAAGGACAACTGGGTATTTTTAGATGGGAAAAACCATGCAGAGTTTCGCAAAGGCTTGAATCTCCTCTTCACACGCTCTGCCCTGGCTAGCTATCTCCCGCGTCAAGAAGCGGTGTTTGATGCCTACTTTGAGCGTTTTGTCGCACGGTCGACAGCTAACAAGTACAAACCACTTCCTTGGATGCCTGAATTCCGCAAGCTCATGTGTACTGTATCTTGTCGCACATTTGCGGGCCATTATATCTCCGAACGCGCACTAGACAAGATCGCCCACGACTACTATCTCATCACTGCTGCTCTTGAACTGGTCAACTTCCCGATTATCCTTCCATTCACAAAGGGTTGGTACGGGAAAAAGGCAGCCGACCTGGTCCTTCAAGAATTTACCCAATGTGCTTCCAAAAGCAGATTACACATGGCAGAGGGTGGTGAGATCACCTGTATTATGGATGCCTGGATTAAAGCCCAGCAAGACTCGGCAACATACAGGAGGAACATAGCAGCAGGGGTTCCATGTGAGAAGCCGGCTCAGTTGCTTCGTGAATTCACTGACTACGAGATTGCACAAACTATCTTTACTCTCTTGTTTGCATCGCAAGACGCCAACAGTGCTGCCGCTACCTGGCTCTTCCAGCTTATGGCTGACCGCCCAGAGATCCTAAACCGACTTCGCGAAGAGAATTTAAAGGCCCGCAACGGGGATCGTGAAGGGCGGTTGTCCATGGACCTGTTGGAGAGACTACCATATACGCGCGCAGTAGTCCGAGAGACCCTACGCTACCGCCCACCAGTGATCCTGGTCCCGTACATTGCGAAGAAGGACTTCCGGATTACCGAGACTTACACGGTTGGAAAGGGATCAATGATTCTCCCGTCCGTTTGGCCTGCCACTCACGACCCCGAAGTCTACCCGAATCCCGATTCATTCGATCCGGATAGGTGGATCACCGGGACAGCTGAACAGCATCCGAAGAACTTCCTGGTGTTTGGAACAGGACCGCATTATTGTCTGGGACAGGCCTATGCCCAGATGAATCTGATGGCCATGATTGGGAAGGCGAGCCTGGCGTTAGACTGGGAGCACCATACTACGCCGGAGTCGGAGGATATAAAGGTTTTTGCTACAATATTTCCAAAGGTACGGTTGTGTCTACATGTTCGTCGGCTTAATGCTAACTTGAACTACAGGATGACTGCCATCTAACCTTCCGTCGCCGAACTTAGAATTCGAATGGCAATAGGCTCTCTGTCAGGAGGCCAAGAATATAGCCTATATTAATTGAGCGTTCTCCTGTCGATTCGAGGGGTTCATGAGGTTGATTAGGTAGCAACGGGTAAAATTCCGTCTTCGTCAATAATTAGAGCAGCGTTTTGTCAGATTCCGTGCTTTTGTATTTCTTGGTTATAGTGCAAGGACAAAATCGCGGCCTTCAATTATTATCCTGCACTAGATAGGAGGTTGATTCGTATGACCCCGAAGGTGCGGATTTCGTATATAGCCTGAGCACCACCCACAACCCTCGACATGGTGCAAAAGGCCCCAGCAGTTCTTCTATACTACCTTGTGCTGGATGAATTTAAACACTCTCCATGTTGCGTTTGATTTTTTTACGCCCATAGGCTCCACAAGTGAACCATGTATAACAGGCGAAAGAGACCTGCGGAAGTAGCACCGCGGTCCACATCTTTCTCACATGAGGGGTACTGAACAATCCCAGCCTAGTTATCTCTTGTGTGTTGCTGTCATTGACAATTTTCTGTTGGTGGCAGTTCCATAGTACCACGATGCGGCCTAGAGTATTATTTCATCTCGTTGATCTAATCAGCTCCTCCGCTTTCCCACGCTCTGTGACCCACTTCCGTCAACCTCAGAATGTCATGTTTTCTCTCCATATGCGGCCAACACCTGTGGACGTGAAAGATCATATGGATCTTTATCAATATACGAGGATTTTCAAATACTAACAGAGTGGGTGCCAGGGAACATCCAATCAGATGGGTATTGTGGTCTCGGATCAAAATTAGAATCTATACAGAGCATATATCTAGACCAATACACCCAGGCTATCTAACGCCGATCTCTGCCGTATGAATAGGATGCCTACTGACAAGGCTTTGGAATATATTGGTACAGTTCCTGCGGAGGCAAGATTTATAAACCCATTGTTGTTATTGTAGATTTATATCACATAAAATCTTTAAGTATTGTTATATATAAATCACAATACTAGAGTCTCTTATAAGCTACGGATTATATCTATAGATTGACAAAGTACCATTATTCAACAATTAACTATAGGCTCAAGAGAAGTTTGGAGTCTCTCCAAATAGAGACAAATATTGCTAAAAGGAGCTAAATTGTAATTGTCTGTACTGTAAAGTATAGGCGAGGTATATAAGTACTGGAAGTGAGATAGTCAGCAAACACATTAGCAATACTATCCAAATTATTTCAAGACTTATACATTTCCATATTAGAATCAACTATCTCGCTAAGCTAGATACTATGAGAAGTGTGCCCTACACAAGAGAGCTAGTTTTCAGTTGGTAGCCTATTGCTGAAACAAGAAAACGATCATGCAGCTACCAGTCATTATTGGACAGGCTTATTGTAACGGATGATCTACTATACAGGGTAGATAGCCTGTCAACTAGGTAAGGAAATGTAGGCGGAGAGAAGAAGAAATATCTATTATTAACTGCGTAGTAGAACGAATACAAAGAGATTGATTCTTGTCTCCTCTATCTATGTCTTTAGACCTCCTTAAATAGCTTTAGGATCCTTCTCTATTCAGCAAGTCTTTCCCGCTGAAGAGTCGGTGAAATGTCAAGTAATCTCTCCGACCGATTCTAAACCGTAGGGGATCCGAGGTCTTATGTAGGAAGGACCGGGACCAGGGCCTATGCACGATGAACCAGGATATAGGGGCCCGAGGGTTCTGCAGGCTTCACGGGCCGATTCCTCATCGGCTCCGTGACAGAGGGCTTATTAATAAAGGAAGGATACGTAGGCAGCAAGGCAGATAGTAGATATTATATAGATAGAATAGTTATTCTTACTCTTTTGCTACTCCTAATGAAGTACTAATTCATACCCAAGAGGCCCTTAGATCCTCTGTATAGAATTAGTTAATCACCCAGTTTCACTATATGTTATTGAGAAGCCAGCGGATATAGAATCCAACGTCCCTGTTTGATAACCGAGTTATCTATCCATACACAAGTGCAAGCATATACTATTCAGTCATCAGGTGAGATTGCTATTAGATCTGTGACAGAAAAGTATTGCGGGCTAAAATAAAAAATATGCGCCAAGAATACAGTTGTCAAAAATCAAGAGGTGGGCTCCGCAAGCCCCATGTTTTAAAGGACGCCAAGTTAACGAATTTTCTGGCAAGTTGCTCTAGGTTGACTATGCCTAGAGTTGGATTGAACTAATCACAGAATGAACGATGCGTCAAACAAGATTCAGGCGTAAATCTTTTGTATACCTAACTACCATTTCTTGTTTAGAGTGACCAGCGTGCATGAGTCAGCTGCTAGGGACGTTGCATTCCGCGCTACATCATTCCGTAAATCAGGGCATACTTGCAGCGAGTGATGTCAAATGCATGGAAAGCCCGGTCTTATACTCTGGGCTGACGCTTTAACAATGTGTTTACATTAGTAACATCCTACATGTCTGTTCGTTACAGCGGGTATCTTGATATTCCGATCATACGTTAGGGTACGTTCGACACAGATGGTGGAAAGGGGCCCTGTCTTGTGCATCAAGCATGCCACCTTGCCTTGTATCCCATTTACTGTTGGCGAATATGATGTCAATGAGGCATTTTTGATCTCTCGTGTACTTGATTTTCCCGCCATGTGGACAGACCAATATCGGAAACATCAAGTAATGAGTTCTTACAGGGGGGGCTCCGAGCCAATGTTAAAAACCCAGGATGTCCTCACTCCTCGCTCTGGAACACAACTGAAAGTTGTAATCATTCAAACCGATATATTTCACAAATACTTCTTTTCAGAGTAAAGTCCTCATACACTTACTTCTACCTCTCTCCCTATTGCCCGCTGAACGAGACAATATGTCGGAAGTGGATACTCGCGCCTACAGCCAATGGGTTAGAATTGATATTCAAAGCTTATTCGAGAAAGGTCAAATTAAAATTGCTAATGCAAGAGTGACCGAGTATGTGATAATTCGCTTACGCCTGCAGCCTGTGAAATGTTTTATTCTGACCCCGATTTCCCAACTAGTGGCAAGTTCCATGTTTGTAGCGACAAAGACCAGGAGCTCAGCGCTGGCCAAATCAACAAGATTGTCATAGAGCCACATACTACTCAGTCTGTGTGTGCTTGCGGCAGATATGGCATCGATGTCGGCACAGAAGGCTACCTAGACCTAATGGACGGGGACACCAGGATCACCACCCTCCATTTCGATAGCCCCTACCAGTCGAATACCAACACCTTTCAGGCTATGAATACCAACAATTCTTATCTTGTGAATGTGGGTGATTGGAACCAGGAAAATGGAGCGTTGGGAAATGTCCAAGTGAAGGTGTTCAAGCTGGAGTAATTCCTGGTAATTAGTTCTATCTCTTGAAGAGATACACGCTCCTAGGTTCTTCGGAAATCCGAATTGCCACATGTTTGAGGATCCTAATGAATTTGTGCTTGCATTTCGAGTTATAAATCTTCAAAGTTTCTATGGCGTGCATGTTTACGAGTGCCCTTAAAAGGGGGTTCGAGCCATGTTATCTGGTGCCCAACTGCCTTAGCTCGGCTTGCCTCCAGAGAGTACTTTAATATTATATGTACCCCTTCTCGAATTCAGGTTGCACTAATCAAGCCATAAACGTCCAATCTCTGCAATATCTTTCCTGTGTCCTAATGACGTATGTAGTCCCAATTTACTCATGCCTGCTTGGACCAATCCTCTCATCCCTACACGCTCACCACCTCTTATGACGGGACACTTATCGTAGTATTAAACAAGTATATAATTGAAGAAACGCATTGTGGTCCGAGGGAATGTCGGCTTGGATTGTCTGGCGGGGCCAGTTCCTCCAGCACAAACGCAAGTTTTGAACAATGCCAACATTCAACAACAGTAAGGGCTACATCTAGATAATGCCGGTATCTCACCATAGATTCCTGATTCCGGGTGGGATTATAGGCTTATGTGGGACTTGTTCCATAATCAACCATCACTCAACTAATTTGCATCAGACATTCTTAGTAGCTGAGTGTTGAGCTGGTTGCCAAAGCCCTTGATGCACGGAGCGAAGATGTAGCAACGCACGGTGTGGGCCTCGGTGATGTTAGCTTTGGTCTGGAGTACTTGCTCCCCTTGGTTCTTGGTCAAATCTACGGAAAAAGGATCTGTCACTTCAAACGTTGAAACGTGTCAAACACATGCAGGAGTGAACCAGCCATGGGGCGAAACCATCCCTAGGGACATCTTGGCTTGCTAGAGATGGTTTCCGAATGTAACTTGTGTTAGATTCAAAGGCGTACAACTGATGAACTATACTGCATGTTGCAACGCAAAACCACTGGCCCAAGGGGTGGCGGCTTTGCCCCAGGCGGAGTGGCCACATTGATGATGAAGCTCGCTTGATCTTAGACTCCGGCAATGCCAAAGGAAGCATGAAAAAGAATACAGCAGACCACGTAGCTTTCTACCAATTCTGCCAAGAGCAAAAAAACGTACTCATGACCCGTCCCAGACAGTATGATCAAAACAATCCTATCGTGTCCACTCAAAGCTGCCCCTTCGTGCTAGGTAAAACATCCACTATCGCCATAACCCCCAGGTGATCCGTAATCCAGGGCTTCTCGAATCCCAGCTCCACGATCTGCTTCCCTTCTTCGTTCCCCTCGGCCAGGATCCCTGCTCCAAATCTCTCAAACTTCAGTAACTTGACAGACCCTCGGAAATAAACCTTGTCCATTCTGGAACACCCAAACTGCGTACGCTGTTTTGTTGCTGCTTGTTGGCCCCATGTATATCCTTCCTCGGTGTCCTCCTCTCCACCTAGTTCTAGGAATGCGTCCTTCAAATTATTGTCCACATGCAACGTGCGATCAAACGGCTGAATTGCATTGAAGTCACCGGCAGCGAGGGCAGCGTACACCCCATCGTGATGCATATACTGAGCGACTAGCTGCATCTGCGGTGGGCGGTATGGAGGGTCAAGGGCCATGGACTCTAAGTGCGTGTTACAAAGGCGAATTCGCTTCTCCTCGAGCCCAATAGAGACGTCTACGAAAAGGGCATCGCGATCCATGCGCGTGAGGGAGTAGTGGACGCGAAATACAGATGTAATAGGCAGAAGCTTGCTGACCAGAACGGTAGTTCCATACTGCGCGGTGGCCCAGTTGGCGGTGTCAATATCTGTAAGATGGAAATTGGCTTGCACCCACGGAGTCGCAGCAATTGTTTCCAAGTCCAAAGGGGTACATTCTTGGAGAAAAATAACAGGGGAGACATTTAGAGGGAGAAGGCGCGTGAGTTGATGAAGATGTGCAAGCGCTGGTCGCATGCGGGCTGCGGCAAAGGGAAGCATAAAGTCAATGTTCCACGTATAGAGCGCAATGGCCGTGATGGCTGAACTATCATTATCATTGCCACTCGAGTTTCCGAGGGCGGATGGCAACTTGGAGATCCAAGTGGATGTTGCGGGGTTAAATTCATAGTAAGTCTGGGCGTAAGGCTCGTCCAAGGTCCAGGGCACCGACGTCTTCCGAAAGGTCGTGGTGTCCCTAATGGCCTGGGCCACAAGCGCTTCCATGGCGATAGATGGGAGTTTTCGGAGGGGAGAAAGTGTAGAGGTCAAGAGGGATCAAAATGTATAAAGAAGGAAGATGGAAAGAAAACCAGCTAAAACCAAATCTAAATATAAATTAAATACGCACAGCAACCAAGGTAACGTGATTACCCCTCCTTTCTATAATTGGCTGGAAATTTACTATTTACACTCCTAATAGATATACCATTCTGAGTGTCAAGGCAGGCAACTACTTCTATCATTTTACTTATAATCTTGATATTATCTTTACAAGTTATATAAAATATTAAGGATGGTTGTAGAGGACTCTACTAATCGGTGGTTGGGACTTATTCAAGGATTGCGGGAGCAACTGTACGCTATAAAAGTAGGTTTAAACCAGATTTTATGCAGCAACAGTTTATCTACTGAGCCACTGAAATATAACTTCCACCATCGAGGTGCATGATCTGGTCAAGAGATATTCTGGCGTAGCTAATCACATTGGAGCTTCTCTCCAATCTTCAAACACCATCTCCAACTTCTCAGGAACCTGATCCGGCCAGTTCCGCTCGATCACCTCCATCACAGCATCAAACTCAATCTTATACGCCTTCCCTGTCAAATGTAATCCTGTCCAGCCCATCCATGTCAGCCTCACTTCCTTGACACCAGATATGGACCAAAAAGCCCAAAGAAAACGTACCATCCGCAAAAAGCGCCTCAAAACCCTCATTATTAGGGGCCTCCCTCGACCCCACCAACACATCACCCTCCTTCCACCCAATATATCTCATGAACGCACTCCACAGATCTACAACCGGCACATCTAGCTCCTTCCCAAGCTCAATAACAGCCTCAGCATACTTTCTCGTCTGTGCGGCTGTCCGACTTGGATGTGGGACGCCTTCGGAAGCGTCGAAGTCTTCGAGCTGGTATTGGTTGACGGGGGGTGGGGTGAGCAGGAGGATTCTTGGGTTTTGGGCTTTCACAACCGGGTGTTGAACTATTCGGCGAAGATTGCTTTTGTAGGCTTCTAATGGGGTGTGTTGGTACATTCCGGCCATTACGGCGTCGTTACAGCCGAGGCAGATTGCCTGTGTTATGTCAGTGGGGTTGTTGCAGATTCATAAAGACTTGGTAGGAGGGACGTACGAGAAATCGGACGGTCGCCGTTTCTGGCCTGGGGAAGAATTTTGGGAGGACCTTCAGTGCCATAGCAGATGTATAGCCACTTCACATAGGAGGTTAGATCATATGCAACATAAAAAGTTAGAAGTCTAATGAGAGCATACGAGAAGCCCCGATTGATCACATCTAGCCGCCGACTATATGCTATGTGAAGTTTAGCTAATTGAGCGACCAAAGTCGGGGAAACTCTGAAGCTCACCGTCTTGAAGTGCTGGATGATATCCGAATCCATCGTCCTGGTTGGAGGACATCTGCGTGAGAGTCGCCGAACAGAATGAATTGATCGAACGGCTGATTTAACGGCGCCATATTGTGTAGTACAGTGATGGCAACACAAAACGACAAAGCATTACTCTTGATTTTGACACAACTTATAATTCACTAGCCAGGACCCAACCCCGCATAGTACCACAAACTTCCATCCTCGGATTGCAAACTCTAGCAAGGAAACATTGGTGATGAGGACACCCCGTAGCTGACTGAAGACCCTGTGAGAGCTCAGGACTACATCTGCGGCCGATAAAACGAGCTGTGGAGAATCATTGCGTCAAGTCTCTTAGGGCATGGTATGGTGAGGGAATTTCCGGCGGAAATTACCAACCTGGGCTGTCTCAAACAGGAAATTTTAGATCTTGGCCAATGATTGCCGAGCCCGCCCAGACTGGGGATCGTTTAGGGCAGAATCGCCTCGCTTTCTCGACGGATTCCGCCGAAGAGGCCTCGAGTTACCACACCACATTCTTTGCACAGATATGGCCAGTTCTGGACTGAAGTGGCTGATGATGAAGGTACAATGATAGGTGTTACCCGTGCTCTTCCCTGGCCATGGTCGGATGCGGGGTAGTCTCCAATCGTGAAAGCTGACCCCATCACCAGCCCTACCGCAGCCCTTGCTTCTCAAATTTACCCTATCGTCATTACCAAGCGCGCAGACTGCCTTACAATCGTATGATTGTTCCTATTAGCCGGGATAAATTGCCTCAAGATGAGAATTTCAACAATGATATCGACGCCATCCGGAAAGACGTCAACCAGGACCACTTGCACCAATTGCAGATATGTCGTCCACTATATCTCGATATTGCTTTTACTGACGGACGAATACAGAGCGACACTCAAGATGTAAGAGGCCATCTCTCATTGTGCGTAGTTTCTGGATTGAACAGGAAACCAGGCGACGACCAGTCCGAGACATGCCGTGCCTGCCAGAAGACAGGCGATGTGTGTGAACGAACAGCGAGCAAGATTCGTTTCCGTCATGGATCAAGTGCGAAGTATGATTCTTTATTCGGGAATGATCAAGTGTGGCTACGTACGAGCAAGAGAAGTATGCCACCCTCAGATGTCAGTGGTTCATGCTCACTTGATAAGGTATATTCGACTTTGTTGACGAGTCCGACGAGGTTATTGCGAGCTATAACCGAGATTCAGGATCCGATGGAGACGGAGACTATAGCACGGAAAATCATGGAAAGAGTTTAAGCCCAGCAGCCAATAGACTCTCTGAATCGGCTTCGAGTGTCGACTATCCTCGGCATTGTACCCGAGTTTCCTTGGGGTCTGATGGGCTAGTCCATGCCTCGCCTGTCGAATCAGGGCCACTTAGCCTGCATGCGTCGGCATATCCCCAGGATCAACGCCCATTTAGCCCTAACATATCTACGGATTACCAGCCACAGCGTTACGGTGGTTGCTATGATGAACCCGGCCTGACCTCCGAATCATTTCATACCCACCAACCAAACATCCATCAACTCACCAGCAGCCTTCCCACCAATATAGGCGAAGATCACGTAACCCTCCGCCTCGAAGCCACCCTACTCCGCTACTTCATTGAAGAAATTTGCCCCTGGTTCGACATCTGCGACCCAGACCGGCACTTCGCCCGTGTCCTTCCCCACCGAGCCCGTAACTGCCCGCCCCTCCTACAAGCCATCCTAACGGCCTCCGCACGCCACCTCACCACCTCCCTCAAATTCAAATCCCCGACAGGAGGTTACACCTGGAACGGCCTAGTCATCCCGAATCTCAATAAATCCACAGCCCTCCATTACCACGATAACTGCATAAGATCCCTCCTCAGTCTAAGCGGAGACCTATCTCGAATAAACAGCGAGGACCTCCTCGCCGCGGCTATCGTGCTAAGATTCTACGAGGAGATCGACTCCCCATTAGAGAACAACACTGATAAAGGTGTCCTCCTTCGTGTGCTCAAAATCTTCGTCAATGCCCAACTCCCATCACCAGATGCATTCCCCTGTAGCCTTGTAGAAACCTATCACAAACATCATCATCATCACTTTTCACTAGTCTCAAACACCTCACCAACCACACCCCCAGCAATTACACACACCCAATCAACTACCCTCCTCCGCGCCTGCCTCTCCATCGCCTTCAGACAAGAACTCTATAAATCTTTTATGACCCAACGCCCTTTCACCCTCCCTCTTTCCCGGTGGTCTTCCCTCCGTTCCTTCACTCCAGCCGGGGACGGAACATGGGCTGATCGGCTTGTTCTCTTCTGCGCCGACGTGCTGGAATACTGCTACGGGAGCTCAGAGACAGATCATTTGCCATCCACCGATGTGAACAGGTGGAACGACTTAACCCGCTACGCGGAGGATCTCCACGCTCATCTCCCACCCTGCTTCGAACCAATCTACACCAGATCCCCCCTCGAAAGTTCTGGGGATGTGTTCCCAGAAATCTGGTACGGAGATGGCTGCCACGCAACAGCCATCTCCCACCTCCATCTCGCAAAAATGCTTTTAGCAGTCTTCAACCCCACAATCCCCAAGCTTGGCCACGGGCATATGGCCGCGATGATGCAAGTTCGGGCCGTAATGAGAGAAACCGTGATGAAGCTCTGCGGGATAGCGCTGTGGAATCGCCGGGCGCCTAGTGTGTTAGTAGATGCGACGATGGCCATCAAGGCTTGTGGGGAGTGTATCACCGAACCAAGTGAGAGGCAGGCGGTTTTGGGGCTTTTAAGGGTTACAGAGGTAGAGTATGCGTGGCCTACAGGTGGGATTGCACAGAGTTTGAAGGAGGCTTGGGAGGGCTAACATATAAAAAAGAAAAGAAAGAAAGAAAAAATAATTCTTTTCCTATCTATCGCAATGGACTTAGAGCAACGAACAAAAGTGGATTAGTGATCTAACTATCACGTATCCTTCTTACTGTCTGTTGTCCTCCTCCAAATTTTCAACGGCAACGGCCCTGGCAATAGATTCGTCACCTCAATTCTCTCCTGCTCCCAGTTCGGAGTAGGAAGCGCAAACTCATACCTCCTCACAAGGGTCGCCACCATAACCGTCTGCTCCATGTAACTCAGATTCCGTCCAATACAAGCCCTCGACCCAGCACTGAACGGTACAAAACTCGACTGAATATCCTTGCGTTTTCCGTCTAGCCATCGCTCGGGTATATAGTTTTCTGCATCTGGAAAGGCCTCTTCGTCGCGGTGGGCGACGTAAGAAGACATGGATACTGTCGTGTTCCCGGGAATAAATTCACCGAGAATGTAAGCCCCTTCGGCGGGTGTTCGTCGGGGGAGGTTATAGCTGAATGGGGGTGTGATGCGGAGACCTTCGTCCAGACAGGCGCGTAGGTAGGGGAGATTCTTGACTTTATCATGCGGTGCAATAGTATCGCTGTCGTCAAGAGCTTCGTCAACTTCGTTTCTTAATTTCGCAAGACACCTCGGGTTCCGAATTAGCCAGTAAATCACATTATTCAGGGCTATCGCGGTCGTGGCGGATCCGGCATCAAGTATCACAGCGCTCTCCGCGGCAATCTCTCCCCATTCAAGGCTATAAGGCTCACCGCTCTTGTTGTGCAGCAAATATTGGAAGATATCGTCGAGCTTTTCGCCCGCTCTGTAGCGGCCCAGACGCTTTTGAACATGGTAGTTCACAATATCACTCCATCCATCATTGAATTCCCACAACTTGCGGTAGGATGCTAAAAGTCGCGTGGTGTATCTGCTGTTGATATGGTACCATTTATCTGCAAAGGCAATCCTAGTATGTGCGATTTTCGACGCGTGTAGACAGTCCCGGTATGGCGCTTGATATGCTTTCCCATCACGGCCCGCGGCAGTGACCAAGTCATTTCCCGCGGTGAGAAGTCCTAAGTCCTCCGATAGGGCAAGCTCTCCGATAGCATCGATTGTGAAGAAGTTCGACCAAGCCCTAAAGTCAAAATTCGAATCCTTTGGATCCGGATCGGATCCTTCCACTAAAGGTGCCGTACAATGCTTGTCACAGGCAGCAATACACTGCTTCACCTTGTGGGCGATTTTATCCTCCCAGTCTTCCAGATTCTTCGTCGCAAAGGCACTAGCCAACATCTTGCGCTTCCGGGTATGGTCAGCCTTGTCGATCACATTCCCGAGATTGAAGTGGGTTGTCTTTTCTGTCTGGTAGAAGGTATCCTTGAGACACTTTGTGCCGTGGCCGTAGATATCATTGTATGCACCCGGATGGCCGTATGAGAGTGAGTTCGGTCCGATACGGATCACAGGGTGGACCTTGTGCATATCGCTCAGCTTCTTTGACCGTATTCCGCCGCGCCACGTTTCGACACACCAGCCAAGGTTTGTCAGGGCGCAGAGTGTGTTATAAGCGGGATATTTGCGGAGGCCTTTACAGTCTAGAGTGTAATCGATGAGGGGTTTGAGGAGATGGTAGAGGGTAATGAGGATAGCCCCCAAGATGAAAACTGGGACCATGTACATTTTTTCTGACAGGATCTGGTCTAGTAAGAGAGAGATAAAAAAATGTCGACTATGGGTTCCATTTCATACTGAGGGAGGAGGTGAGTATTATACCGACGAGTTTTGAGGATGTTGTTGGCTAAATCTCCACGTTCAGACGGGAT
This sequence comes from Aspergillus caelatus, assembly GCF_009193585.1. Taxonomy (NCBI): domain Eukaryota; kingdom Fungi; phylum Ascomycota; class Eurotiomycetes; order Eurotiales; family Aspergillaceae; genus Aspergillus; species Aspergillus caelatus. The sequence continues at coordinate 79,749 of NW_022475340.1, read as the reverse complement.
GAAGCAATACTTGCCATATTGGGCATGCATATTTCAAATTCTTAGATTCATGCTTGTCGAGATACATAATCCAACCCGCCTGGTTTGAAACTTCTTCCAGTGGAGAAGGGGCTGGTACCGGGTGAAGTTGCCTATCGGGGATTCCTTCCCTCACTAAATTCTTCCACTCCCACCCTCAGCAGCGGAATCTGCAAGATCACGCTGGCTATTGATATGACATTGGCAGGTAATTCACACCTCATGCCATGGCCTTACTTGCCGGGGTAATATTGCCCTGTGTGACAGTGGATCCTGGGGTTTCTGGGGTATGCAATCGTTCCCCGCAATATCGGCTTTAGCCCCAATGGCTTGTTGAATCGCCGAGTCTTGATCCGACGCGTGGATGCTCATATCCAGCCAGTATAGAGCTGCCCGTTTTTAACCCTAGCTATCCCTTCGTTGACTGTCATAGTATGACTTGTGACACGGAAGTCTCGAACAATCCCCTACCCTTATGATGACTGTCCTCGAACATGACGAGAAGCCCGACTCGGTTCGTGTCGAGTATGATGCCCGGAATAATGCGCACGATGACAGTATTGAAGACATAGCCACGAGTTGGTTTGTGTGGCTGGTTGCACTCACAGCTTCTATTGCCGGTGGTTTATTCGGTTACGATACAGGAATCATTTCTGCTGTATTTGTCTACCTAGGTGACGACCTTGATGGCTGCCCAACATCGGACAGTGAAAAAGAACTAATTACCAGTCTCTGCGCTGGTGGTTCTTTTATCGGCGCAATCATCGCCGGAGTTACCGCCGACAAGGTACATTCCCCACGCGTTAATTGCTTCTTATGCTCATTGAATTAGTATGGCAGAAAACCCGCCATCTATGTCGGCTGCTTTCTGTTTACCATCGGTGCTATCCTCCAAGGAGCAGCATACAGCATTGTGCAGATGGCTGTTGGCCGGCTTGTCGTTGGCTTGGGCGTCGGCTCTGCCTCCATGATTGTTCCCCTGTATATCGCAGAGATCGCGCCTACCAAGGCAAGAGGCCGTCTAATCGGCCTTAATAACATGTCGATTACCGGCGGACAAGTTGTGTCCTATGGCCTGGGTGCGGCATTCGCACACGTTTCATCTGGATGGAGGTATATGGTTGGCCTTGGGGCCTTCCCGTCAATTATCCTCGCGTGCCTCCTTCCTTTTTGTCCCGAGTCGCCCCGTCAGCTCATCTACCATGGTAAAATGCAAGAAGCAGAGGTTGTTATCCGATAATTCTACAAAGACGCCTCGGACGAGCAAATCCGGTCAAAGGTGAGACTAATCAGCGCGGTCTGCGATGAATCGAAAGAACTTAACAAGGACTCAAGCCGCTGGGCCAAATCAAAATGCTGCATATAAAGCCAGCCTATTTCCGTACTCTTATCTGCGCATGTGGATTTATTGTGATTGCACAAATGTCCGGCTTTAATACCCTTATGTATTACTCTGCGACCCTCTTTGACCTCGTCGGCTTCTCTAATCCTGTCGCCGTCGGCCTCGTCGTCTCAGGGACAAATTTCATCATGTCCTGGGTTAATATGATGACCGTCGACCCCATCGGCCGCCGCCGTATCGTTCTCCTAACCTCCTGGGGAATGTGTGCTGGCCTTGTCGCCGTTGCTATCGCATTCAGTTTTATCCCTGTAAATATATCAACTCTCGAACTCGAAACCGACAGTGTCAGCACCGCTGCTATCGTCGTTCTCGTATACATTATCTGGTTCGTCTTCTGCTACGGTGTCTCTATGGGAAACACCGCGTGGATGAACACCGATCTCTTCCCAATGGAAGTCCCCGCCGTCGGGACAATGTGGCTCGCCTGCTCCTGCTGGGCGGCTAATATAATTGTCTCGAGTACCTTTTTGAGTATGATGAAGGGGATTATGCCCAGTGGAGCATTTGGTCTCTATGCCGCTATTTGTGGGATTGGATATATCTTGATCTATTTCTTTTATCCCGAGGTTTCGGGATTGACCCTGGAGGAGATTAGGGAGGTGTTTGAACATGGGTTTGGGGTCTCTTATTCCAGGCAGCTACGGAAGGAGAGGACGTCTGCTCGGGAAGCTGAGCAGGCTGAAGAGGCTGGTGGGAAATAAACATAACAGACAGTTGTTAAGCAGTATGGACGAGTACGCGGTTCTGGGTGAGAATTGGGGTGCGCCTCCGGAGACGGGTTGACTACTAATGTTCTTAGGAAATATCTCAGTTTCCGAAATTTAAATACTTATAGGCTAGTTTGCTTCAGAATTTGCTAGCTATTTCTGACCATGAGCTAGCAATCCACCCTCGAAGACGCGGGACTAGATACAAGTGATAATTCTGTTTTATTTCTATCCATACCAAGTTCCTAGTGAAGATATATTATCCTCGGACATAATCATACTGACCTCGATAGCCCTTCTATTCATACTTTGAAAATGGGTCCATTCTTGTACTTTCTCGCAGCAGATATCTCGTCCCATTGTTTGCATGGTCTGTTGTTGTTGTTGTTGTTGTTGTTGTTGTTGTTGTTGTTGTTGTTGTTGTTGTTTGATACCGATGACTAATCTACCCCAGTCACGTGCCACGCTTTGATGCATGGATGACGCAGGACGGTGGACGATCTCCCGGATGCGGGTCAGCCTATCGAAAGGCCATCATCTCGTATTCTCTTTCTCCGCGTCTTGTACCTTTCTTGATTTTCCCCTCCTTTGTTACCCTTATCGTCCACGTGTGCATACAGAGTCTCGATCATCATTAGACTAGCCTCCGGGCTATTTACTGTGCAAATATTCGCTGGAACCTAGTCGCTCACGGTGCCCCTCAGACGCGCGGCTGGACCGGGGTGTCTTTACGCTACAGCAGGCGGTGTACTACTCACCAGCAGTCGTTCACTTTCCCGCGGAGATCATATTGGCGCAAGATGGCGGCCCCATCAGGCTTGCATGCGCATCTTCATCATGGCGCAACCGATGCGGGACCGAAGCTGGTCAACCGATTGCGTGACAGCCGGTCACCGTATGTTAGAGCCCACATGAATAACCCAGTCGCCTGGCAACTCTGGGATGCAGAAGCGATCAATCTCGCCAGACGCTATAACCGACTGGTGTTTCTCAGTATCGGCTACTCGGCTTGTCACTGGTGTCATGTCATGGAAAAGGAATCCTTCATGTCGCCGGAGGTGGCTACCATCTTGAATGAATCGTTCATCCCAATCAAGGTGGACCGTGAGGAGCGGCCGGACATTGACGATATCTACATGAACTATGTACAAGCTACCACGGGCTCTGGTGGTTGGCCGTTGAACGTATTCCTGACTCCGGATCTAGAACCGGTCTTCGGCGGTACCTACTGGCCTGGACCCAATTCGACGACGCTACTAGGTAATGAGACTATCGGTTTCTTAGATATTCTGGAAAAGCTACGCGAAGTTTGGCAGACCCAACAGCAACGGTGTCTCGATAGTGCGAAGGAGATCACAAAGCAACTCAGGGAGTTCGCCGAAGAAGGAACACATTCGTACCAAGGAGACAAGGAAGCAGATGAGGAGCTGGATATTGAACTCCTGGAAGAAGCTTATCAACATTTTGTGACTCGCTATGATTCTGTACATGGAGGTTTTTCTAGAGCACCGAAGTTCCCAACCCCTGCCAACCTCAGCTTTCTACTCCGGCTCGGGGCGTACCCAAACGCGGTGTCGGATGTTGTTGGTCAAGAAGAATGTGAGAAAGCAACTGCCATGGCAGTGCATACCCTTATTAGTATGGCACGTGGTGGCATCCGTGATCATATTGGACATGGCTTCGCAAGATACAGTGTCACTGCTGATTGGAGTTTACCTCATTTTGAAAAGATGCTTTATGACCAGGCACAACTCTTGGATGTATATGTGGATGCATTCAAGATAACACACAATCCCGAACTGCTGGGCGCCGTGTATGATTTAGCTACTTACCTGACCACCGCTCCTATTCAGTCACCCACTGGCGCTTTTCACTCTTCGGAAGACGCGGACAGCCTGCCGTCACCGAATGACACGGAGAAACGCGAGGGAGCATTTTATGTCTGGACATTGAAAGAACTGACACAAGTGCTCGGCCAACGGGATGCTGGGGTTTGTGCTCGCCACTGGAGTGTGCACCCTGACGGTAATATCTCCCCCGAGAATGATCCACACGACGAATTTATGAACCAGAATGTGCTTTCCGTACAGGTAACCCCGAGCAAACTAGCAAAGGAATTTGGGTTAGGGGAAGAAGAAGTGGTAAGAATCATTCGTTCGGCGAAGCAGAAACTGCGCGAGTATCGGGAACGAACTCGAGTCCGCCCTGATCTGGATGACAAGATCATTGTCGCCTGGAACGGGCTAGCCATTGGGGCACTCGCCAAATGCAGTGCTCTGTTTGAGCGTATTGAAAGTTCCAAAGCAGTACAGTGCAGGGAGGCAGCGGCAAAAGCGATTAGCTTTATCAAGAATGATCTCTTTGATAAAGAAACCGGGCAACTGTGGCGTATATACCGTGATGGTGGCAGAGGTGATACGCCAGGCTTTGCTGACGACTACGCTTATCTGATCAGCGGCTTGTTGGATATGTATGAGGCAACATTTGATGACAGCTATCTGCAGTTCGCAGAGCAGCTTCAGAGTAGGTGTTGCTGTCGAGCCCTCATCGTATAGGTACTAACGATACTACCAGAATATCTCAACGACAATTTCCTTGCATATGTGGGATCGACTCCGGCAGGTTACTATAGTACGCCGTCCAACATGACATCAGAAATGCCGGGTCCTCTTCTTCGTTTAAAGACCGGAACTGAATCGGCCACTCCATCTGTTAACGGAGTTATTGCGCGCAACTTGTTGCGCCTCGCCAACCTGCTTGAGGACGATGATTACCGACTGCTCTGTCGCCAAACATGTCACTCTTTCGCGGTCGAGATCCTGCAGCACCCATTCCTCTTTGTCGGACTGCTTGATGCAATTGCCGGACTGGAAGCTGGCTCGCGAAACTTCACAGGCGTTCTCTCGACGACACTTCTTCCTCAGGCCGGGCCCGGATCGTCAAACCGTCTTAACAGCAACTCCGACGAGCCCACATCCGACGAGCCCACATCCGACGAGCCAACATCCGTGCGCGAACTCATTGTGCAGAGACTTCGTGCAGAAGCTGGTCAGGCGATATCAACCTCCACGACCACCGTTTCCCTCATTGACATCCGTCCCTCTCACGTGGGAGACTTCGTAGGCAATCAGTCATTCTGGTTGCGGACTCGGAATAAGCTATACAAGGACTTGAAGCCGACCGAACCGGCGAAAAACCATATACTCGTATGTGAGGGTGGTAGTTGCAAGATGATGGATGTATGATTCTGGAGGTTCTTGCCACTGGTCTTTCTCATTACTTTCGATACTGGGGCTATCGATACTCTTCTAGTTTATGAATTTTGGAGGCTTTTTGCATTAGCAATTGGTTTCGTCGTCTGTTTCTGAGTCTGGACAGGATGGCTATAATCAGACGCGCAGTATCATTACATAGGAACTTTTAGCAACGAATATACTTCCTTACAAACAAACACAACACCCATATCTATTTTTCCAGGACAAGAAAGAAAAAAAAAAAAAAAACCGGAAAAGAAACGCATCATTTACATGTATCACACAAGCATAAAGCACACTCTTGCAAATTTCCACAGTAAAAAATAAGGAGAAATGGCAGTAGATAACAATCATCCCCAAGCCAAAGATACACAGAAACACACCCCCCCCCCCTTCCCCCAAAAGTCCAAACACACACTTCCAAGCCTAAAGAGTACACCCACTTCCACAGGGCAAATAAACCAAGCACGCAATAATCCCAACATCCGATCAAAACATAGATCGAAGATCAAAGATCGAAGCAAACAAAAACCAAACCAACAACTGACATCACCCCCGTTTCACATAAATTAAGCATGGTAATTAAACCTCGCCGATCACCTAGCCACCACTTAGCTTAGCATAATAGCATCTGATATAAATGACTAAATGACTATATCGATCCCATGTGGACTTCGCCGATTAATCATCTTGTCTTAAGTATATTAGGGGGGGCCTAAGGCTGCACTTGTGGATCTTGTAGGTGGAAATTTTTTATTCGTACTGGACTACTGGTAGATGATGAGGGATTTTGTCCGCCCCAGATCGGTCTCGAAAATTGGGTGGGGATCTGCGCTCTAGGGTTCTTTTGGGTGTTTACTGTGTTTTCTCCTATGTATGATTTTCGTATTTAGATGTTGTTTAATGGGAGTTATGGGTGATTGTTCGGGGTGTTGTTAATTTATACTTGTGTGTGTTTATCTTCGCCTTATCTGAGTATACTTGCTCGCTCGTTTGATTTGGGCTGGAATAGATATTTTTGAAGAGTGACATTTTTGAGTCTAAGTATTGACAGTCCTTGTTAGTAGATCAGGTAGGGGTAGATATAATGGAAATTACAGAGTTGATAGGGGGCGGTAGAATAAGGAATTCAGAAACAGCGGCTTTTGATGGATATGCTGGGCTGAGTTGAAATATCTCTAATATATTACCCTGAGCAGATCCAGAAAATTTAGTAAGTAGCAGGATTAATAGATATAGCAAATCCAGTGGAAACGGTTATTGGCATTGAACGTAGGTGCAATTATCGAGGGAAAATAAGATAATACCACCACACTCGATATGGCAACGCTGGTGAAAGAGGATTAAAGAAACTGGGGGTGGAACAGCGCCAGATATAGTATATCAGTCATGCGTCGTAGAAGTATATAATGATCAGGGGATATTTGGAAGCATTGATGGCCATATTTGAAGAATTCACGCTATGTCCTTGGGAGTTTGTTTTTACATCATGTTATATATCAATATAAACATATACTCATACCAGAGTATCACTAGTAGCACCTAGAATAGATAATCTGCCAAACCTGGCAGAATAAGCTGCCAAATTTCCATCTTGCCTGCGATACCAGGCTCATTGCGTGCTTCTCCCCGCGAGAGTGCGATTTATTTGATATACCATACGGAGAAGGAAGATGCAGATCAACTATCATATTATGCCTGGTTGCGTCACACTCACACACACACACACAAAAAAAAAGGATTCATTTCATTATGTAGTACAAGGTTGCGTAGTACCTGTCAGCATCATACTATATAAATCCATTTAGAACGCCCATCCAAATTCTGTAAAAGTATCAGTATGCATATACGAACCTCTGGGTAACGGGAGTTGCCAGAAAAGTCAATGGTGTGCCTCAGCTGGAGGATACCGTGGTTCGTTCAGAGTTGTATGAATGGTTTGTTTCCCACTACTTTTTGTTTGGAGTGTTTGGATTCCTCAAAATGGCCGGACTCATTGCTGTACCGGCGGCGAGGGGTGTTTTCCTTAAACCAGACCAGGTTCAGATATATAGATAAAAATAAACTACCCTTTCAGTGAGGTGAACAGATGCTGTAGGACCAGTGCAGTATGCATGTAGAAAGAGAGTAGAATAGCCATATTTCAGGAGATGATAGCCACAATTGTTTGTTTGCTACCCAACCTGAGAGATCAGGAGATCAGGAGACCACTCTGAACGAGATATGATCTACGTAAGCCAGAGCGATATTAAAGGATTAGACAGTCTAGATAGGAGCTGTGCAGATCGAGCTCCTCTGATCAAGAGTTTCTGTAGAGGAATTAGATCTATCAACCGGCTCGCCCTTGATCCTTTGTTGGATCGTCCTCATGATAAGTCAAGGTAAGCCTAGATTCATGTGTTGAAATTATTTTTAAACCATGTTCCCGTCATGTTCTATATTCAAGCTTGTTATAATCCCTCTTTCATATTTTTACACTGGTGTTCAATGTCAAGCTACCGCTCGTGTCGAAAGTCACGATGGGTGGTGATACCAAAGCATCGCCCGCGGCTAGGGAACCACAAGGAATATAATGGAAAATAAAGATGGATAAAGGAGAAACAAGATGTGATGAGTAACCCATAGGCCTACCGTTGTTCTTGACTCCAGAACCCTGCGTGGAGGCGTCAGCTAAGTCGGATATCGTTAGGGCCTGTAGTACGACCCGTCAGCACTTTCCCGCCTATCATCGACGCATATTGGATGCAGAAAAGTCTAGATTTAACAGTCCATGGTTACACAGGCGTTTGCGTCGTCATCTGTCGGGTCAGCAACGGCATATGTACAGTATGCAACTTGTATGTATGTACCCATGTACGGTGGTACAGATTGGAGGTGCAGCCCAGTGGTCCGTCCACGTGGAATGTCAACCACAATGCGATTTAGATAGAATTTGATGGTCCTACTTTATCGTATAAAGTTCCCATTACGCTAAGGGGAAGGAATAAGTTAATTCCTCGGGAGACCGACCACTTTTGACAGATCATGACAGATCAGCCAAGACCACCATGATTGTTTAAATTACTCAATTCGCCAGCCTCGACTCGGCAACGGTACTTGTGACCCGTTCGGCTAGACAACCCAAGGCGTTCTGGACTGCTCGAGACAGCGAGGACAAGGGAAAAGCCGGTGAGACCGGGGTGGACTGTGGTAGTATGGATAATGGGACAGGACGTAAGCACGAGTCATCAATGGACAGTTAATATCCATGGGAGATGGGCAAGTGGGGCAAATCTCCGAGGAGGTAGAAAACATGAAACATTAGCGAGTGGCAGAAAGTTGCCGAGTTGCCAAGTCGTTGGTGGTTAATCGTAGAATTACCCCTGGTTGGGTGGTCCGTTCATTTGCATTTTTCGCCCGTTCCTCGTGGGTGGCGCATCGGATTGGTCAGACGACGAAGTTTCACGGGTTTGACCATCTGAAACTTTGCATTTTTACTTTTTTCATATCGTCTTGTATTATTTATTTATTTTAATTATTTTTTTTTCTTTCTCTCTCTTAAAATTTCACGTCTTATACCGGTTCGTTTTCTTATTCTCGACAGCAATGGTATGTTGGGTTTCATTCAACTCATTGTGGTTCGTGAATGCCATTGACCATCGAACAATGGATCTAGCCAGTGGTTATCACTGTGTATCCATTCTGCCCAGAAAATGAGGATTGTAGGATTTCCATGGCTTGGGGCTGATGGTGGTAATATGGTACGAATCAATCTTACGTTTGTCCACTTTTCTTTTCTTTTTTTTTTTTTTTTTTTTCTTTTGTTCTTTTCTTTTTCTTCATCTCTTTTCTTACTAGTGGGGGGAACTGCCCCAAGGTTGCAGGGGTCGAGTGCCTGCAATCTCCACCGCAATTTAGCCAATGGTGAATGGTGCCTGACCTGGTCGGCATGTTGATTGGTCGGACCGGGGTTAGGGTGTGCCAGGGGTACAGAACAAAATCGTTCCATCGTGCAAACGGAGAAATTCACCGTCATCTCTTTTTAATATCCTCAGAGAATCTTATTAGATTACCATGACTATACGGAGCAATAACCAAATCATTCCATAATGGATAGCTAACGTTACATCCTTTCCATGGCTGGGAGATTCTTTCAGGAGGCTGTCAGGAATGTATTTCGTACACCGTTGTGGAAGATGGGTCGGGACACTGTTCCAGACGATCTCTGGTATGTATGAACTGACTTGGTGGTTGGGAGGATAATCAGGGGATGAGAGAAAACCCCCGACTCTTTCCTCAATTTCATGTCCAGTAAAATCAGAAACTCTAATAATTCGTTACCGATCTTCTTTGTGGTGAAAAAAAAAAAAAAAAAAGGGAAATTCAAACAAGGAAAAACCAAAATCAAAAAGACAATACTATCACCGGAGATAATTAACCCACGTCAAAGGATGCTGGGTTGGATTCGTCAAACATAATTCCTACGATCCCCTCTAGAGCTCTCCTTTAATCACCATCGCAAAAGCCAAGCTCTCTCCCCAGCTCATTTCATTTGTGTTTAATTATTCCAGATCGCACGGCCCCACTTGGAAAGAGTGACCACGCCCGTTGAGGGGCCTTTCGACTCTCCTTTCCGTGATTAAGGTCCCCATCGACGGTTGTCTAGTCCGCTTCATCACAGCCGTCCCACGCGACGTACCACACTATATTATCACTTCTCCCTCCACGTCCTTTGCCACTCTTCTCTTTTGTTTCCCCATTGCTGGTCTCTCAACGCATTTCCAAACTTACCTCGCCTTTGGTACACTTTTTTCCACTCTTTCAAAAAGTGTCTCCAAGGCTGTCACTCTTTTGTCTATATTGGCCTGGACCGGAAAAGCGTACATAAAACCAACCATCCTTCCTTTCCAAAATTCCCTGTTCCTCAAAGTCCAATCGCAGTCGATCTGCCTGTTGTCGGACGAATTTTCTCCATTCATTTCAGAACTCGGTCGGATAGCTTCCCGGAGAAGTAGTTTTCTCGATCGAACGCAGTTGACCTGTGAAAACACATCTCGCAAACCAACAAGACTAAACCAACCGTCACTAAACCACCAAACACCATGCGGTCTTCCTTGCTTATGGGCGCTCTTTGCGCAGCTGGTGCCATGGCCAATCCTCTCGACAAGCGGGCCTACACTACTGACTGGACTATCGTCACTGTAACCACTACTATCACCGCACCTGTGCCCCCTGCTCCTACGACTTCCTCTTCGACATATGTTCCCGTGCAGGAACCCGTCGCGAGCGTGGAGCCTGCCCAACCTGAGACGTCTGCACCGGCACCAGCACCGGCACCAGTGGAACAGAGCTCGACCGCGGTCTTTGTCGAAGTCCCGGCGACTTCTTCCGCTCCTGCACCGGTGGAGCCCACCAATGCTGCTGCGGCCGACCAAGGATCTGCCTGGACCTCCGCGTGGACCTCCGCGTGGACATCGTCCTGGACCTCTTCTGCTTCCCAGCCAACCACCCTGGCTAGCACCACCTCCAGTGCCAGCGGCGCTACTGCCACGAATGCTTACCAGTCAACCGTCCTGTACAACCACAATGTTCACCGGAGCAACCACTCTGCTAGCTCTCTTGAGTGGGATGCCTCCCTGGAAGCTAGCGCCCAGACCCTCGCCGCCAGATGCGTCTACCAGCATGACACGTAAGAGTGCCTCTACTTTTTCGTCAGCTGTGAAATGTACTAACGGTTTTTGTAGCTCCATTGATGGCGGTGGCTATGGCCAGAACATTGGATATGGTGTCTCCTCGGAAAAGATTGGAGAGATGATCACCAACCTGATGTACAACAACGAGATGGGCTACTTCGAGAGCCTATATGGCGAGGCCAGCCCCAGCATGGACAACTTCGACGCTTGGGGTCACTTCTCCCAGATCGTGTGGAAGGGTACCACCCACGTTGGTTGCGCTACCGTGACCTGCAACAGTCTTGGTAACGTTGATGCGTCCGTGGCAGTCCCCTTCACTGTTTGCAACTACAGCCCGGCCGGTAAGTGATAAACACCCGTGTATCCCGTTTGTGAATCCCAGTAATCCTGACAATATTTTAGGAAACTATGCCGGCGAGTATGCCGACAATGTCCTTCGTCCCCTTGGACAGGCCATGTATGTCGTATCTTAAATTTCGAGAGTTGTTTTCGCCTCGACTGTGACGGGAGATCTGTCTGTGCACGCAGCGGCAAAGATTCCGATCCAGGGTAGTGATTGTATCGATGGGGTCGGGTATGCACACGGGAACCGTTCTGTGGCCAGATTAGATGAACTTGGCCAACTCAATGGTGCACAGATGCTCTCCTGTATCGGCCCGTCCGCGAGATGTGAAATTTATGAAACTCACCAATGGAGATACGCCTGACAACTGTCAGTTTCTTGCTTTTATTTGAACTTTCTCCCTGTCTCCTTCGGTTTTCCTTCGAGACCACCCCACGTTTGCCTGCGCCGACTCGCCAAGTTCATGATTGCATCCACCATCGGGGGTTGTCTAGCCATCAAGTTGGTTCCGAGGCGCAGGCCATGCGATGAGGTGGAGATTTTGATTTACCTTCTCTGTGAATATTGCTTTTTGCCCCGTCATGGTACACCAATGGCAACATTTGAATCGAATGATTCTTTCATCTTTTTTCGCTTCTCCGTTTGTGCTTTATGTGTTCATATGAGCGTCTTGGCGGAGCATTTTTGATGACCAAAAACTAAATGATGAGACTTCCTACGAGATTGATTTCCGCGGATTGTACGGAGTAGACTGTACTTGTAGAATCCCATTGATCGCCGAATGCGGCGATGGCAATGACACATGTAGTGTAGCCAATGAACGGCGTGGCTGAAGTAATCGAACCCCACGTGACCGGCCCGTTGGAGATTAAGTTCCCCGCAACCAGAACTATAGCTGCTGCACATTCGACCTCCCCCAGCCAGCTCCCTTCGTCCGAAACGTCATCGGGCAGAGAATCCCCGTCTAGTCGGGTTGCAAATCAGCAGCAAGCCTGAGAGTTTATTTTCGCTGTGACGGCAGTGGTGCAGTCTATCTAACCTTGGCCCTAGGGTGGCTGCTGAAGATTGCCACATCAAATTGGAATCTGGCGATACGACGTCAATTCGGGAGGATCATTAACTTGACATTTTAGATCTACAAGCTCTCACTTGCCAGTACTAGCTTATTGTCACCGTCGCAAACTGTCATATCTAGCGTGTCAATCAACTGTACACGCAATTTTCGACATCCGCAATTCCGTTTCTCGTTTGTGAGACAAGACAGTAGCTCTTCTGTCCCTCTTCTCTGGTCACGCTCCACTCGGATCTTTTGTATGACGACAGACCGGGTCTAGGAAGACTACGGGAACCTAAGCGGAGGAACTAGATCGAAAATTTTTATACCAGGTGCTTCAACTGGTAATCAGTGTTAATTTCAACTTTTGTGGCTTTTAGGCAATTGTTCGCTCGTCTGTGCGACTGCGACCCACACATTCTATATATCTCTTGGCGCATCGCGGAGCTACTAAGAGATATCTATTATCGACTAAGCTTCTTCATCCGTTCCTCCGATACCACCTTTGCCCCAAGCGTGCCGACGCTTGAGCCTGCGACAGCGGACCGCCGTGTTTTATCCGGCTAGCTGAGCTTTGACTGTTGCCCTTATCATTACTTTTTTTTGGTACCTCGTAAGCGTCCCTTTCTCCGTCCATAGGTCCTGGTTTCCCTTAGCCCGGCGCCCGAGCACATGCTCTCCCCGCGCCTGTCGTTCCTCTAAACAGCGGGGCTAGAATGGGTACTCTTATACCCTATATAGTCCTTATTTATTTATATCTCCCCCTTCACTCCTTTACATATCCATAGTTTACCTGAGACTTGTTACTCTTCAATTGCGTTTATCTTCCTCGAGACCTGCTGTTAGTTACTATCCCGTGATTGGGTTGGTCATGCGCTACTAGCCAGAATCCATGCCCTCATACTGCCTGCAAGATTGTCACTACTTCTATCGCACCGCTTTACGCCTACTGTCCATTCCTACCTTCCTCGCTTGTCGCTACGCTTAGTTGATCATATTCTGGACGTGAACATCACATACTGACACGATGTCTTATTCGTCTGTTGCAGTTCGTCACTTCACGGCCCCAAAGCCACTATTGGACGCCATGGCCACCCCGCGCTCTCAACCTATCATGGAGGCTAAGATTACGCCTACCTCTGTGGATGGCGTGAACGGCGATAATGTTGCGTCAAATTCGTCAAAAAAGAAAGGGTCCACGTTCGCTAACCAAGACTCTCTCCCGAAACTTCCTATTCCGGATCTAGAGAGCACATGCAAGAAATACATTGAGGCCCTGTCTGCGTTACAGACGCCAAGGGAACAGGAAGAAACAAAGGCTTCTGTCCAAGACTTTCTCAAGTCGGACGGCCCTATTCTTCAAGAGAAGCTAAAGAACTATGCTTCTTCGAAAACCAGCTATATTGAACAATTTTGTAAGTGCATCCGTGAAGAGGGGAAGGGGTGTTACGTTGCTATATCGAATGAGAGCTAACATTGTAAACTCAGGGTATGATTCTTACCTGAACTACGACAGCCGTAAGATAAGCCCTCTATCACAGAAACTATCTGGGTTCCAGCATGCTGACTCTAACAGCGGTCGTTTTGAATCTCAACCCATTCTTCTTGCTAGAGGATGACCCCACACCTGCCAGGAATCACCAGGTTACTAGAGCAGCATCGCTTGTTGTATCGGCCCTCAGCTTTGTCCGGGCTGTGAGGCGGGAAGAACTCGAGCCTGATACCGTTAGAGGGACGCCACTATGCATGTATCAATACTCTCGATTGTTCGGAACAGCGCGTCTGCCCACCGAAAATGGATGTGTTATCAGTCAGGACCCCCACGCCAAACACATTGTTGTCATGTGCCGGGGCCAATTCTACTGGTTTGATGTCCTCGACGAGAACCATGATTTGATTATGACTGAGAAGGACATCGCCCTTAACCTTCAAGTAATAATCGGGGATGCGGAACAGACCCCAATCCAAGATGCCGCCAAGGGAGCTTTGGGTGTCCTCAGTACGGAAAACCGCAAAGTGTGGTCTGGGCTACGGGACATCTTAACGAAGGACGAAGGCTCAAACAACGCAGAATGTCTAAATATTGTCGACACAGCTCTTTTTGTTCTTTGTCTAGATTATACTGAGCCGAGCAATACGTCTGATCTCTGTGCCAACATGCTTTGCGGTACGAGTGAAGTGGTCAAGGGTGTGCAGGTCGGAACTTGTACCAATCGGTGGTATGACAAGCTCCAGATCATTGTGTGCCAGAACGGCAGTGCCGGTATCAACTTTGAACATACCGGTGTGGACGGTCATACGGTGCTGCGTTTTGCCAGTGATGTTTACACAGACACGATACTTCGCTTCGCAAAAACTATCAATGGTCAGGCGCCCACTCTGTGGGCAACCAACAGCCCCGATCCGGCCAAGCGTGATCCCCGAAGCTTTGGCGATGTCAGCACTACGCCCCGCAAACTAGAGTGGGACATGCTTCCTGAACTAAGTATTGCCCTGCGGTTCGCCGAATCCCATCTTGCCGACCTTCTCAAGCAGCACGAGTTCCGCGTGCTCGAGTTCGAAGGGTTTGGTAAGAATTTCATCACGTCGATGGGGTTCTCGCCAGATGCGTTCGTACAGATGGCGTTCCAAGCTGCGTACTACGGGCTGTATGGCCGTCTGGAGAACACCTACGAGCCAGCCATGACCAAATTCTTTTTGCACGGCCGGACAGAGGCGATACGGACAGTTACCAACGAATGCGCCAATTTTGTACAGACTTTCTGGGGAGAGAAACCAGCGGAGCAAAAGGTGGAGGCTTTGAAGAAGGCGACCGAAAAGCATACCGCTACTACCAAAGAATGCTCCAAGGGACAAGGACAGGATCGACATCTCTATGCACTATATTGCCTCTGGCAGCGGTCCTTTGAAGAAGGCTCTTCCTCTTCTGGTAATAGTGTAGTAAGCAGTTCCAACGGCTACTCTAGCCCTGCTGAGAATGGCTCTGCTGTGGACTCACCGAAGTCCCCGCTATCGGATGATGGCGTATCCTCTACGACTAGCTATGGCTTGCGTGCAATTCGCCCGGCGCCACCCACGCCAGCACTCTTCAGTGACCCCGGTTGGGACAAAATCAACAATACCATCCTGTCGACCTCGAACTGTGGAAATCCATGCCTGCGGCATTTTGGCTTCGGTCCGACGTCTGCGGATGGCTTCGGAATCGGCTATATAATTAAAGATGACTCGATCTCGTTCTGCGCCTCGTCCAAGCACCGCCAGACCGCTCGGTTTTTGTACACACTCGAGTCGTATTTGTTTGAAATCCGAAAGCTACTACGCGCCACAAACCGTAAGACGGCCAGCCCGCGAACCAGTCGGGCCCGGGAGATGGAGATCATCGCCGAGCGGCTCCAAGGGGATCACCGTCGGGGCCGGCTCGTCCGGGGAGATCCTGGGGCAGTGCGCCGGGGTGCCGATACGCCAACAACTGACAGCGGAGAAATAGAAGACGACGGCATGGGTGGATGTAAGTTACCGACTCAATCAATATCTCAGAGATACTAACAGCATATCAGACGGGTTCTTCGATGCCGGAATGTTATTACATGCACTCAAAGGCTTAAACACCGACCGAGAGCGTAACGGAGACAAACCCGAACGACGCCGGTTTGTCGGCAAGAAACTACGTCTAAATGAGTACTGATTCTTTCTGCCTTGGGAGGTTTGGTTGTTTATTGTTGAGAATTTACGATATGCACATTTAGAGCGAGATACCAATGCGACTACTTGTTCTTCAAAACTAGTCGTCAGTAGTTTTGTTGGATGCTGATCAGGTGATGGAGTAGAGGTTGTATCTTCAGAATCAAATCGTAACATATCATATTTCATATCATGCTCTGAGTCATTTCTTGCAGTTTAATGCACGGTCACGAATGCACTGTGAGAGAAAACTTTCTGCGTGGTAATATTATTAATCGCGAATAAATAACCAGCCAACCAGAATTTGGCCGGCCGCATACCGAAAACGTCGAGGAACATGGAGTTCCATCAGCTGTGTTCACGCCATCGACTTTCTGCCCAACCGACAATTGTCGAAAACGACCATTGCAGTTTTTTTTTTTTTTTTAAATCGTCGTAGATTCGTGAACTTACATAATAGCCTATCTGTAATTACTGGAAAGCGGCCTTTCTCTTCTTTTTCTCTCTTTTGGCGTTTTGTGGTACCATATCGTGGTGTCGTGCTTTGCGTCCACTAGTGATATGTACATCATGACTTCGATCCTGTGAAATAGTGTATACTATGCGAGTCGAATCAGGGTAATCGTCCTTATTTGTGATTCGAGAATTCATCACACCTTTGGTGTTATTGTTTGTGTTGTTGTGATCTTGAAGGGGCGTCTAATTTTCATATATATATATCACGACAATGATATTGCCTTAGCCCTTGGAAAAACGCTCCACGTCTGCCCCGAATATGCATGTGCAAGTCATGCACGAGATATGTAGATATGCATGTATGCACTTGTAATCTGCCTTGGTCAGTATGGGGAAGTTAAGAGACAAACCGAAAAGATAACGGGTATTTGTGAGTTGTTCTGTTGATCTCCGTAGGCTTAGTGGCTTGAGTTGGCGAGTGATTTTGATGCGTTGTACACCTCCTTTTTACCCTTTTTTTTTTCTCTTTTTTTCCCCCTCCCTTTTTCTTTTCTCCCCTCTGGTTAGATGCGGCTACTGCAACTGCAAGTCACTGTACATACTGTATGTATGGAGTACAGCGAGTGTTACTTGTATCTGTAAGTGGTCTCTGAGGTGGCCTCAGGCACAAATTCGGTGGTGGTATCAGATTATGTATCAAGTAGATTATCTAGTTTGAATACCATGGGAGAATGTACTCCCGGAATAAAATTTCTTCTACACACGCGTATTGCTATCAGGCCACTCATTGTTTATTTTGAAGAAGATACTCCGTCGTATTCCTATCGATACAGCTAATCTTGCCAAAAAAGAAAGACAAAAAAAAAAAAAAAAGAAAAAAAAGAAAAAAAGCCAGCCGCTTTTACCACCGGCTAATTAACCTCTCACCAATCAAAGGGACAGTCGGTGAGATCATATCCTCCACCAACCGATCAGACCCCCTTGACGAACTGATTTTAGTCGCCTTCTAATGCGTTTCTAACTGTCTCATCGATGTATCTAGCGGTAAGTTTCCCTTGCCGGTCCGCCGGTATCCGAGTTTCCAAATTCGAAACGTCGCTGATTGATAGATTGAGTTGATAGATATATCATCGGTGGTTGTTTTTCTGCTTGCACAGCCTCTCCCGTGCTGTTGGCTACCGCCCTGTGTAGTCTGGATCCTGTGTAGTATCTGACCATTCCTCCAGTAATTACTATTACTCCTTCGGTCAAGTCATGTGGCGCACGTGATTCCTCTGGCGAACGCTGATTCCGTCGCTCTGGCGGAAGTGTTCCATCCACTCGGACAGCTACCTACTACTACATACTTACATACTACTACTACTAGTAACTAACATAGACCGGCAACTCTTGTATATGGATCCTTGCGTCACGGATCCTCTCTGTTAATTGCCTTTTTTTCTTTTCTTTTCTTTTCTTTTTTTTTTTTGAGAACGGTCAAATCCTTCCTCGATAGATTATCGGCTACATATAATCGATCCTTCGACAGCTCCTTTGGATACTGGTAAGTGAGGGTGACTTATTGTTGTTGTTGTTGTTCTTGTTTTTTTTTCCCTTTTTCCTTTCTTTGTTCCAACTGGTTGTGTTTATTTCCGACGACCGGAGACAGTGTTGTGATCTGCTCTCGGCGGCTGGAAAAATTACCTCCTTTACCTCCCTTAGCCTTAAGAGGTATTGGCCTTACTTTACACGGTTACTCTCAACCTTCAAGGCTCAGGCCATCGGCTAGCTTGGTGCCTTAAAATTCCCTTTCAGGCGCTCAGGCTGCTCATCCGCCCATCCACCTTACACTTTCCTTCCAATAATCATTTCAACCTGTTTTAAATGGTGTCCACCCTTCCTGCAGCCTACCACAGCGTCGCATAGTCAGACCATCGTGCTCTGGCCGGGTCCACACTAGACCGTCCGATGTGCTGCTGGTATTGGTCCTGCCCGTCCCTTGCCCTTCTGCGTCCTCTTGCCTTTTAGCGTCCCCATCGCTTTCCCACTAGGAAGATCCTGCCTTTGCATCGCTGGCGAACTAGCGCCCTCGTTGCTGAGCATTTGCTGCTTCTT
This sequence comes from Aspergillus caelatus, assembly GCF_009193585.1. Classification (NCBI taxonomy): domain Eukaryota; kingdom Fungi; phylum Ascomycota; class Eurotiomycetes; order Eurotiales; family Aspergillaceae; genus Aspergillus; species Aspergillus caelatus. The sequence continues at coordinate 61,068 of NW_022475340.1, read as the reverse complement.
GGTCCTGCAACACGGTAAATCTTCTCGTTCCAATCCCTCAAACTGGAGGAGGGGCTTGCTTGCTTGACCTTTCCCCGATACTGGTGATATCGATCGCATCATCCACTTGCCAATCTTCTCCTTTATCTAAGTAACTGCTTGTTACCTATCATATCCCCCGTGATCTATCCCTTTTATGACTTTCCGACAGTGATTGTCTTTTGATATACCCGGCAATTCGTTCTAGAAAGCTCGGATCAACTATCATATCACTCCCGCCTTAACTCATTCCATTCACTTATCCCTCCCCCTTTGCTTTCGGCTGCTTCTGAAGTCCTTCCAAGCACATATCCTGATTAAAAGGAAGCGCCGCACGATAATAACATCGCCACAGAAGAGCAGATATCTATCCCCCTTTCTTTTTTAGCGCCTTCTTCCCCGACCGCTGGGAATCTCTTTTTCGCCGTCGATCAGCGGTCGCTTCTTCCGACGACGGCACCCATATCGAAATCCGAACAATCATCTTTCCGTCTTTTCCATCGTGCTTGAGATGATGGCGACAGCGCTTGATCAACCCCTTTTCGAATCGGTCGCGGGTCCTGCGACGACCGCCGCCTCCATTACACCCCCTCATAGCGCTAATGGCAAGAAAGAAGTCCCGGATGGGGTTCCTTCTGAATTGTCGGATCTGGAACTCGATCCTAATACTGCGGGTGTACCAGAGGCCGTATCAGTAGAGGAAGAAGAGGAAGACATCGAACCAGACCACTATTATGGCGGCGGCAAGATCCCTGTGTTCAAGCCAGTGAGTGCTGCCCTTGTCTAGTGTCACTGTGCTTTGATGATGTCACTGACGATGAAGCCTAGACCATGGACCAATTTAGAGACTTTCAATCTTTCATCAATAAAGTTGAGAAATATGGCATGCGGTCTGGAATTATTAAGGTTATTCCTCCCAAGGAATGGTATGTCTTCTCTACGGTGATGATGGCTTCAAGGGCCGTTGCCAACCAGCTCTTTCTCTAGGACCGACTCCCTGCCAGCGCTCGACGAAGCCGTCAAGAAGATTCGTGTGAAGAACCCGATCATGCAGGAATTCCACGGATCACACGGAACCTATACCCAGGCGAACATCGAGCGACAAAGGTCATACAACCTTCCTCAGTGGAAAGGATTGTGTGAAGAAAGTAGCCATCAGCCTCCTGCCCGCAGAGGTGAGAGGCGCCGCAACCAGGAGCGAGTCACTCGTACTGCCCCTTCCTCCCGAACCCAGACGACCCGATCTGATTCTCAAAAACGTCGTCCGGGGCCGGGACGTCCACCCAAACGGTCCAACCAGGTGAAGGTGAAAGAGGAGCCCGCAGAAGATACCCTTGATAAAATCAAGCCTGAAGGCCCTCCCACACCCGTGTCTCCTGAATCCAACCCTGTCGAGGCGAAGACGGAAGAGTTGAGCGACGGCGAGTCTCTCCCCGCTCCAAAGCCGAAAGGGCGACAACCTAAATCGGTCACCTCGCGAAGAAAACACAACAAAGGCGATGCAATTGACTACGTGGACGAGGAGGCTTTCAGGGACTTTGATTATCGCATCCATGACAACGAGGAATATACGCAGGAACGGTGTGAGGAATTAGAAACCGCCTACTGGAAGTCCTTGATGTTTAACAATCCAATGTATGGCGCGGATATGCCTGGCTCTCTTTTCGACGAGAACATCACAACTTCTTGGAACGTCGCCAAGTTACCCAATCTGTTGGATGTCTTGGGGCAGAAAGTACCTGGTGTCAACACCGCATACCTCTACCTGGGCATGTGGAAAGCTACTTTTGCCTGGCATTTGGAAGATGTTGATCTGTACAGCATCAACTATATCCATTTTGGTGCACCCAAACAGTGGTATAGCATTTCACAAGAAGATGCTCCTCGGTTTGAACAGGCTATGAAGAGTACGTTTACACAGCGTGAAGGGCCCATGAATAAATGCTGACTATTACGCCAGGTATCTGGCCCAGCGACGCCAAGAATTGTGATCAGTTCCTCCGCCATAAGACCTACCTTGTTTCTCCTAGTCTCCTCAAATCTCAGTACGGTATCACCGTTAACAGACTTGTCCACTATGAGGGCGAGTTCGTGATTACATACCCATACGGATATCACTCGGGTTACAATCTTGGTTACAACTGTGCCGAGTCGGTCAACTTTGCGACCGAGAAGTGGTTGGATTACGGCCGTGTCGCCAAGAAGTGCCACTGCGAATCTGACAGTGTCTGGATCGATGTCGATGAGATTGAGCGTAAGCTGCGCGGTGAATCGACGCCAGAATACGACGGCGAATTCGAAAGTGACCTCGATGAATTCGAGGGTGCTTCCGACCTCCTTACCCCACCACGAAGTGTCCCAGAAAAGAGTAACCGTGGCCGGAAACGAAAACATGACGGTGATTCAACAAAGTCGAAACGCATGCGAGTCAATGTCGACGTCCCACGGAAGATTCCTTGCGTCCTGTGTCCCAACAACTTGGATTATGAGGACCTATTGCCCACCGAAGATGGGAAAAACCACGCCCATCGGCGCTGTGCCCTCTACACGGAAGAGACTAGCATCCTCCGTGACGAGACTGGCAAGGAGGTGGTGTGTGACATTGACAAGATCCCGAAGGCTCGCATGGGACTCAAGTGCCTCTTCTGCCGCGAGGTGCGAGGGGCTTGTTTCCAGTGCAATTTCGGCAAATGCACGCGATCATACCATGCCACCTGTGCACTTTTAGCCGGGGTCCAGGTGGAGCAGGGTGAGATTGCTGTGATCGCAGATGACGGTAATCATTACTCAATCCCCAGTGTGGACCTCAAATGCAAATATCACCGTCAGAAGAAGCCAAGCTGGATGACGAGCGGCGATTCTCCTGATTTTGACCGCAAGCTCATCGAGACGGCTCAACGCATGGTGGCAGGGGATTTGGTGCAATTCCAGGCCGACAAGGAGATCAATGGGGCAGTGGTGCTGGAGAATCGACCAGCGGAACGGACATTACTGGTAAAAGTGCTCCCACGAGGGTAAGTTTTATTTTTTTCACACTTGTTTTGTTGTCGTGTTTGGAATTTTCCTGATTTGGAAATCATGATGCTGACCCCTGGTTCACGATTTAGAGATGTAATTGAGTTACCGTACCGGTGGATGCTTGTGGTACGGCGGAGCAACTTCTCGCCTCTGGCACCAGGAACAAAACCACTCCCTGCCCACTTAGCCCGAAAACCCGAGGGCCGGAAAGAGTTGGAATCGGCCCTGCCGGTGGTTGGCAATCCATTTGGCGATGGGCGATCTCCGTATCAGTGGGCCGAGTTCGAGACGGTCGACACTACTAATCACCGCTTTGCCCCACCACTGGTGCAGGTGAATTTGGACAAAGGTGACCAGATTTGGTATTATTTGGGCCAGTCATCGACCGAATGTAGGGCTCAATATACGCACAACCCTAGCGTGCCCGTCCACAACCCGCGCTCGAATTTCCTGGACAGCGTGAAGTCCCTTGGCGCCGTGATGGCCCGGCTCCCCTCTTACCCCCACCGCCATCTTGCTCAGTATGCTGCTGCCCCTCCTCACCACCTTTCACCTGCTGCTGCTGCCGCCACCGCCGCCGCTGCTGCCTCCCGCCCTTCCCTGTTGCAGCGACCTAGTACTCTTGCCCCTCCTCCTCGCACTCCTTCCTCTGCTGCTCCTTCTGCTAGTACTGCGATGCCGTCTGCCTATCGCTCCCTGCCCACTCAATCTGCCCGCCATGCTCCGTACCCTCAGATCGCCAAGACTCATCATCAATCACACCACCTCTCTCAGCAGCAACGCAGTCCGCAACAACAACAAAAGGAGCAGCAGCAGCAGCAGCAGCAGCAGCACAGCCACCATCTCCCCGCGAATACCTTTGCCAATGTTCGGGAACTTATTGCTCGTCGCCGCTTGGCCCAGATCACCGACCATGCCAATGTCTTCGCCGGGTATACGATCGTCAGCCCGGAGCTAGTCGTTGAGACGCTCCTGGGTCCTATGGGCTCCGTGCCGCCGCCTAGTGGCCTCGAGAAGCTGGAACTCGCCATGGCCCAACAACGGGTCCAACCTCGCGCCCCCGACGGAACCTTGTTACCCTTGCAGCCACTTAATATGCGTTCCGAAGAGGTGACCCGATTGTTGCAGATGCTCCGGTTTTCCCTTGTTAGTCACCGCGATCGGCTCGATGTGCTTCAGAAGAAGGAGACGGAAAATAATAAGCAGGAGAGTGCTCAGAAGGGCGGTGCTGCAGCTGTCAAGTTACCTCGCAAGTTTGCGTACCTGGAGCAGCAGCGTGAACAGTCGCCGACCGTCTATCAGTCCCCGTACGACATGCCTTCTGGTTTTACCGAGTATGCCCAGAAGACGTTCGGGTTGACTCCTTGCGAGCCAGAGCTCCCTAAATCCTCCCTGGCCAACGACTTCTTCGCCAGTCTTTCCCCAGAGGACCAGGAAAAGATTCTGAAGACCTGTGGCAGTTTCGTCCAACGGGCCATTGAGCGTTCCACAAGTCACAGTCGTCAGAGCTCCGCATCCAACCTCCGACTCGCATCGGCACTAGCCCAGCAAACCGAGAACCCAACGATAGACATAACAACAGTCGAGGACATGCCATTGTCAGGTCTGGATTTCCCACTACACGCGGACTCTCCGTGCTCCAGTTTCAGTCGGACGCACCTGCGCTTCCAATCACCGAACGATTTCAACGCTCACGGACCAGAAACGCATCACGACCATCATGACCTCTTTGGCGACCAGCAGGCCAACACACGGTTTTGGCAGCATGGGCCCTGGGCTGCAGGCGATGGAAACACGCCTAACGAAGAAACACGGCCATTTTTTGGACCTCACGAGCGGTTGAAGCATGACTATGCCTCATCTGACATCTCCTTGGGTCGAGGTCCCGGCTCTTTGCATTCTGTCGACATGGCTGGGTTTGGAATGGACGCCACGGACGATCTCTGCAACGTTCTTAGTCCTTGAATCGGACAACCCCCATCGACTTTGTGTACTTGCATGCCGGTATAACAGCATCATCTCCATGTAACGATTTGATTGACGACTGCATGACTGGGCGTTTTCAGCTTTTGTGTTTTTTTTTTTTATTTCTGATTTTTATCTTTTGTGAACCCCCCTTGGATCTGATTATTTCACGACGGAGTTTCACGATAGCTGGCTGGTTACGACAGCTAAGGCCTTGCGACGAGGCCGTGGTCATATTATCTATTTATCTCCTACTTGACGGTGAAGGCGGCCGATATACAGGCTAACGGAGGTCGAGAATCCTTCCAAAGTGGCGGTGGGAAGCGCTCGCCAGGTGGCCGGGCCGTTGTTGATGCCCAGACTGGCCCACTACCCGCCCAAGGAGACCCGCTCGACCTGTTATTGATGATACCTTCCATCATTTCCCCTCCTTCCTCACTTCCTCACGTCCCCCCTCTGTCCTGTTTTTTTTTTTTTACTATGTCCCTGTCCGCTCCCTGTTTGCTCTTCCCCTGTGGAATTTCGGGACTTCGACTTTTCATCGAAGATACTGGGCCTACTTTCGCCCTGGACTGCGGACCTCACGTACGCTAGAGATTCAAAAGAAGCAAAAAACCAAAAAAGCCATATTTCAAAATTCTCGAGCAAGTCCTGTTTCCATAATCATATACACGTCATGCCCCTTTGTTTGATACCCCCCGATTTCCCAGTGTTTCACCACGCTCGGATGTTTCCATATCCCTCAACGGTTCCCTCCCATTCCTTTCGTTTCCAGACACCCCCTCACCTTTTATTCTCTTCTTTCCTGGCGCTCATCCTTGTCTTTGCCCCGACCATGGTCTCGTTAGGACTGAAGGTCCAGTGCTCCATGAACTGATGGACAGCACTCTGTTCTCGCGCGTGAGAACAGCGGACAGGACAGATAACGGATGTGGCAGCCGTCACTTTTTCAGTGACACTCGCAGATACATGTATGTTGGAATGATAGCTGTGAATGGAATGCTTAAAAAAATATATATATATATATATACTCGTGTGCCAGATTGTAGTGACTTTCGCGAGGTCGTAGAATTGGGCTAAACGAGTTACTTGATATCAGCAGTCAATTGAAGGGACAGTTTGGTACCAGTGGCGGACCATTTTTTGAACCACCATTTGATTTGAATCCCCCGCATTTCGGGAGGCAAGTGTGGTTCCGTTGGGGTTGCACTCCACCGCATGGACCACAGGACGCTGATTCCTTAGCTTTGTCCTAAATACGAGGGGATCCTATCTGTCCTCAATAGCTATCCTCGGTCGTCACTTGGTCCAGACTCTACGTAGGTACCCACACGCGGTACACAGAAAGAGATCAAGCTTGACGCTCTATGCTAGGGTTAAAGATGTCAATTAAAGTTTCCGTCCGTCATATGTGGCCGGAGGAATGTTACATTATGCAGACACATGCCATGCAGTCCAGCGGCAGACCAAGGTACATACATGTACTTCCTGTACAAATCAGTTTGATGTCCGGGTCTGACGTCGGGGTTAGGTTCCCCTTTTCGTTACCCTTCTATCTAGTCTAGATGTAAATAGGCCAACAAAGAATACGAGGGGTTGAGACTTTTCTCCTGTCTACTCTCCATGGTGATATCTGGCCATCCGGTCATCCGCCCAGCCAAGATAAGCACAAAGGATAGGGCTTAGTAGGTCTAATGATAATCTCGTGCAGAACGCTTTATAAATCCCACGGTTATCAGCGCGGTCTCGGACCGCCCATCGTTAGTCCGACACCGGATTGGCTTATCAGTCGATCCAACCAGTTTTAGGCTCCGTGAGGGGACATCCAAGACGCCAAGTGGAGGTGTTTAAGGTTACTGGCCTCGTGTAGTACCCCGGACTCTTGGTGATGCAAGCCTGCCACTGATGCTATACGGACGACTACTTATATTCCTCCGCTCCCCGGCCCTAACCTGGCCTGGGTAGTCGAGGTAGCAAGTGCTAGTAGGAGCTGGCCTGACTACTGCCGTACTGCCATATCTATAACCCTATTGACCCCTTTCGTGATGCCTCTGGATTCCTTTCATATCTGCCCCGTGTCTCAGAGCTCTTAATTCCTACCACCATGCGTCAAGGCTCCGCCGATGCCAACGCCGATGCGGCGTTGGCCAGGATGGGCTACAAGAGTGAATTGCCGCGCAACTTGAGTATGCTGAGTATCCTCGGACTGTATGTGATCACCGGATGTACTCTGAATATGTTTCTCTACGATCAATAACAACTAACACGATTTCTCAGCTCCTTTGCCATCATGGCCGCACCCTTTGGTCTCAGTACCACCCTGTACATCACCCTCACCGACGGCCAATGCGTTAGCATCATCTGGGGCTGGGTTCTCGTCACCTTAATCTCCATCGGTATCGCCGCCTCCCTCGCCGAAATCTGCGCCGTGTACCCGACCGCCGGAGGTGTCTACTACTGGAGCGCCATGCTATCGACGAAGGAATGGGCCCCGATGATGTCGTTTGTGGATGGCTGGTTGACACTGGTGGGAAACTGGACGGTCACCCTGAGCATCACCTTCTCCGGGGGACAGCTGATTCTGAGTGCCATCTCGCTGTGGAAGGAGGATTTTGTGGCCAATGCCTGGCAGACGATCCTCATGTTCTGGGCGGTGATTTGGTTCTGCGCGATGGTCAATATCTTCTTCTCCCGATGGCTGGATATTATCAATAAAGTGTGCATCTTTTGGACAGCGGCGAGCGTGGTCATCATCTTGATTACGCTTCTGACCATGGCGGACCATCGCAACGACGGTGCATATGTCTTTGGTCATTATGATGCGTCGCAGAGTGGATGGTAGGCTTTCTCTCCCCCCCCTTTTTTTTTTTGTTGTTGTTTTTGGATTCTGGAAGTCATACTGACGACTTCACAGGCCATCGGGATGGGCCTTCTTCGTCGGTCTACTTCAGGCTGCCTATACCCTAACTGGGTATGGCATGGTAGCAGCCATGTGCGAAGAGGTGCAGAATCCACACCGCGAGGTTCCCAAAGCGATCGTCCTCTCTGTCGTCGCGGCCGGCATCACAGGCGTAGTCTACCTCGTCCCTATCCTCTTCGTCCTGCCCGACGTCAAGACCCTCCTCAACGTCGCCAGCGGTCAACCCATCGGCCTGGTATTCAAAACCGTCACGGGATCGGCCGGAGGTGGCTTCGGTCTTCTATTTCTGATCCTAGGCATCCTCATGTTCGCAGGCATCGGAGCCCTAACTGCCGCCAGCCGATGCACCTACGCCTTCGCCCGCGACGGAGCCATCCCCGGATTCCGTATCTGGCGCAAGGTCAACGACCGCCTCGACGTGCCCGTCTACGCCATTCTCCTCTCCACCGTCGTCGACTGCCTACTGGGTCTGATCTACTTCGGTTCCACAGCAGCCTTCAACTCCTTCACGGGCGTCGCCACTATCTGCCTCTCCACCTCATACGGGGTCCCCATTCTCATCAGCGTGATTCGCGGCCGCCAGGCCGTCAAAGAATCTACCTTTTCGCTGGGTCGCTTCGGTTACGCTATCAATATCATCACCGTCTGCTGGATTGTTCTGGCCGTGGTCCTCTTCTGTATGCCCGTTTCGTTGCCGGTCGATGCGTCGAGTATGAATTATGCGAGTGTGGTCTTTGCTGGCTTTGCGGCCATCAGTATCACTTGGTATGTCGTGTATGCCAGGAAACATTTCACGGGTCCGCCTGTCACGGGCGACGACATGGCCGACGTCATTCCGGGGAAGGTTGTTGATGCCGAAAATGTCTATCCCGATGATGCTGCTGCTGCTATTGGTGAGAAGAAGTGATTGGGATTCGTATGCTTCTTCACCCCTGATTTTCTTTTTCTTTTTCTTTTTCTTTTTTTTTTTTTTGTTTTAAATTACGATCGATGAAATGATTATGTATAGTTCGGTTTTTTATAGTTCTTTCACATGTATATACGAGATGACTCTTATGTCCAATGGAAAGTAAATCAATCAATCAATATATAATAAACAACACCAGCACAATGAAAAAAAATATAAATAAGAATATATATATATAGGAACAATTATACATCCATAAAGAATGTAAAAAATATTACAATAAAAATGAGATAGAATAGAATATATATGGTCTGATCGATAAGTATCCGCCTGGGTAACGATCACAGTCATGCATGCCCCAGGCACAAGGTGTCAAACGACCTCCGAGAGCCGCGGTTACTTTTCCAGCCAGTCAAAGGTCGACGGTCACCACCGAATCTACTGCTCATTACGGAGGAACTACTGGACCTAATCAAACGACCGACTTACTTCATTCACTCTTCCCTTCCCTCCCCTCCCTCCTTACAACAAGAACCAAAAAAAAGGGGGCAAGATCACAATTCCTGCATTCCTCACTTAATTGACGCGACCAACCTCGCTCAATTCGCCTTCCTGCTGGTTTTGTGGCTGGCCGGAAATCCGGGGAAAGCTTGTCAACCTTCGGGCTCAAACCACCTCCCAAGTTGAACTACTTTTCTTCTTCCTTCTGTTCTTTGTGTGTTGGTTGGTTTTTGTATGTTACTTTTCGGGGCCCGATTTGGCGCGTGAAGAGGTTGTATAATTATACATACATATATATATATATATTTTTCCTTTTTCTTGACGTTCGTTTTTGTTTTGAAAGTTTAGTTGGGGGGGAAAAAACGGGGGCTTTTTTATCTATCGTTATCCATGACGGTGCTTATCTGGGGCCTGATTCTTTTGCTCTGATGAAGCGAGTACTAGTACTTACATAGGCTTTTGCACCATGTCGGACTCTGTGGGTATGTTTTCTTTCTTTTCTTTTCTTTTCTTTGCTTTTATTACTTGGGGATTTGAACTTTTGGTTTATGGATGAAATTGATATTAATGGTTTACTGGTACAGATCGAGTCTTCGTCCACGCCCTCAACACCGTGAAACGCATCCCCCGAACCGGTACCGCCCGGCCACCCGCGTCCGAGCGATTGAAGCTCTATGGCTTGTATAAACAAAGCATGGGTATGGAATTACCCTGATTCCACCTCGGACATGGGATTATACTGACGGATAGGGGAAAAACAGAGGGTGATGTGGAGGGGGTGATGGATCGACCGGTCGGGAATACGGCGGATGTGTATGCGGAGTGTGAGAAATGGTATGTCTTTTTCCCCCTTTCTTTCTTTTTCTTTGGTCGCAAATCCGGGGGCAGGGAACTCAATACTAAATGAATGGCTAGGGATGCATGGTTCGCGCAACGGGGATTATCCCGCACCGAGGCGAAACGTCGATACATCTCGACGCTGATCGAGACGATGCATCGCTATGCTTCACAGACGCCCGAGGCTAGGGAGTTGGTTTCGGAGCTCGAATTCGTCTGGGATCAGGTTAAGATCAATACCTCCGCGTCGTCGGTGTCCAGTAGTAGTCCGGTGCAGGCGGTTGCGCCGCCGTTGTCACACTCCCAGCCGAGCTATGCCAGTATCGGGGGTCGCTTGGCTCGTTCCGACTATGAGCATTTGATTGCTACGGCGCGCGGGGATTCGCGGTTACGGGTGCTTAGTCCGGTTAGTCAACCCGAGGAGGTGTTTCAGCGGCGGCGCGGGTCCCATGGGGATCGTGTGCAGGATGAGGATGAGGAGGAGGAAGAGGAGTATGCGGAGGCGCAGGATACTCTTGACGAAGATGATGACGATCATGACCATGATGAAGGCTCTCATAACAATGCCACCGAGGATGGGAGTGAGCAGGACGCGGATGAAGCCGTACTACGCGGTCGTGGGCGGACTGGCCCCAAGAAACCCCCGGATGTCGATAATCGGCGATGGCGGCGGCGAGTCGAGCAGGCCTTGACGAAGATGACCGCTGAGATTGCGGCGGTCCGGGAGCAGATGGAAGCCCGCGCGGTGGCTCATCGGCGGCGGAATACTGTCTGGGCGTGGTTGAAATGGCTCGTTTGGGTCACGCTTCGGCAGGTCATTTGGGACCTGGCGATTCTGGGGATGATGCTGATCTGGATGCGGATTCGTGGGGACCGACGGCTGGAGAGTAAGCTCAAGGTCGGATGGACGGAGGTGAAGACACGGTTGTCGAAGTTGAAAGGGCTTCGACGGGTGTCCAAGGTACATAAATGCCCTTAGTGTGTGTGTGTGTGTGTGGCTGTCGTTTGCTTTCCCTTCGAGTACATATTCTTTCATATATCCTGATTAGATTCCCTTGTCTTTCCTTGTTTATTTTCTTTTGTCATGCCATGTCAATGTCAGGAGGTTGGATTGGTGTTGGTTAGAGTCAAGGCTTCACTGTATTCTAGCATAGAAGTCGCGTTGCAATTGCCACATAACTCAAGTCCTTCAAATAACCCTATCGAAGACGTAGACACGACACCTCTATACCGAGAAACCAGGACACTCAATTCCTATGCTAATATGTACACATACAAACAGTCCACAAACCAGACCAGACCAGACAGACATAAAAACAAAACCTAATACTGAGGACCAGGGAACTGAGCATAAATCTGCTTGGGACGCAGATGAACCGGGGTCTGGCCCTCGGGAGCACCGGGGATCGTCTTCTTGAGGCCCTGCAATGAATTCATTAGCCAAAACTACCTACCATACAGGACGGAGATTCAACACGGGGAGAGACCAACCAGCTTGTCAAAGACACACTTATTCAGCTCCATCTCGGGCTTCCGGCATTCCCACAGATGGTGGTTGTTGTTCTCAAGACACTCCCAGTGCGCGGTGAACTGTTTCAAGCAGTGGGTGTTGATATCTTTGATACTGCATGCAATTAGCAGCCGACCCTCTCTCTCTCTCACACATTACACCACCACCTCCGCCTCTTCCGGAGACCTGCAAACAGAACGCGCACAGAAGGAAGAAACATACACGGAAGCAGCACATCTCGTCACCTTCCGGCCCTCCTTCAGACACTCAAACTCCCCCCTTCCGTTGGCCTCCTGCTTGCACTTCATGTAGTCATCATTGAAGGCCTTGCACCTGTCGCCGATAAAGTACGCCGCACTGGTCAGGGGTGCCGAGGTCGCGCCGACTTCCTGGACACTGGGAATGTCCGCCGGCATGGGCGTGGTGTCCACCAGGACCTGTTGGTTGAACCTATCATGGAAACCGCATTAGCGTCTCGGTCGAATTGCACACGGAAACGACCGGTAGTGGTAGTCAATTGGGGCCGTTGTAGAAAAGAAAAAGACATACTGAGGTTCTCGGGCCGCCATTTTGTCTTGTCGTAAGCGTGAATTGGGGAATTGGGGGACCGTATAGAGAGGAGGGCCTTTGATGGACGAGTCCGGGTGATGCTGGAGTTTGGAGGTCGGTTTTTGCTTGTCTGTCATTGGTCCGCTGCGGTAAGTTATGTAATATTTCTGCCTGGGGTGTCTAATCCCGCATCCGAGGCGGTCATACTCTCATGTGCCTCAGGCAGGAGAGACATGTTGCTGCTGTAGCTGTGTCACGTGACACGGCGAAAAACAAACCAGCTCCCGAGACAAGTTGAACGAGTGAATTGAATGCAGTAGCCAGTTTCAATTGCAGTGGTTCTGCACCCCGACCCTTTTACGAAGTTGCTGCTTTGCTGCAGCGTGCGGTTCTGAGATATTGGACCGACACTGAGTTTGCATTCGCGCAGGACGGTGACAATCTGCGATTTTCTGTCGACCGACTTTCCCATTTGCAAGAGCAAGACGCTTGGTGCGGAGCTTTGGTTTTTTTTTTTTATTATTTTTTTTTTATTTTATTTACTTTTGAGTGTTAATATTGGACACGCCACTTTTCTTCGAATTATTCGCTTGACTTTTCCCCGACTCGCACTCCGCTACATACCGTAATGTCTCTCTTTGGAAATCAGACTCAGACCCAGCAGTCCGGCGGACTGTTTGGGTCTTCGACGACCGCGAATAAGTCCAGCCCCTTTGGCGGCGCTGCCACTGGTGGAGGCCTTTTTGGTTCGAATACCACCGGAACGGGAACCCAACAGAGTAGTGGCGGTCTCTTTGGACAGACACAGAACCAGGGCGCGACAGGGGGTGCTACTGGCGGTGGTGGTCTGTTCGGATCATCGACGGCGACATCGCAGCCTCAGCAGACCGGTGGTCTCTTCGGCAACACTACGACGCAGAATCAGCCGCAGACGGGCGGACTTTTCGGGAATACTGCCACGCAGCAGAAGCCCGCTGGTGGACTCTTTGGGGGATTGGGCCAGTCGACACAGCAACAGCAGCCGCAACAGCAACAGTCGGGCGGTGGATTGTTCGGGGGTGCGTTGGGTCAGCAGAAGCCCCAGGGCAGTCTGTTTGGAGGCACACTAGGACAGACGACACAGCAGCAACAAGCGCCGCAACAGGGCGGTGGTCTTTTCGGAGGAGGATTGGGTCAGACACAGCAGCAACCGCAGCAGCAGCAGAGTTTATTTGGAGGCACCCTCCTAGGTGGTCAACAGCAGCAGGGCCAGCAGCAGCAACAACAACAACAACAACAACAACAACAACAACAACAACAACAACAACAGCCTCAATTGGGCCAGTCTGTGCAACAGCCGGGGTCGAGCCTTTGGTCGCCTGGCCGCGCCGTCACTGGAGGTTAGTTTTGTCTTTATTAGATTTATTGTTGGAGATGCATTGCGCTGACTCTCGTAGTACATCGGACTGTTCCGACACAGATCGCGATCGTCAAGGATAAGTGGGACACTGCCAGCCGCAATTCTCCGTTTCGAGCATACTTGTATAACCATGTCGGCGAAGAGGCGGCACCTTTCTACCAGCCCGGTCCGGACGACGACGAGTCGAAATGGGAGGAAGCGTTGCGCAAGAGGCCCGCACCTGGCTATGTGCCTGTTATTGTGAGGGGCTTCTTCGAGCTGGGCAAGAGAGCCCAGAGACAAAAGGACTTCCTTACGATGATGCAAACCCGCCTCCACGAGATCAACAACTGTCTCACCGAATTGCTCTCCCGTCACGACCTTAAGATCTCCGTCAGGATAGCCGACTGCCGGCGGAAGCACCTTGTCCTGAGCAAGCGGTGTCTGGCGCTTGCGGCCAAGACCCAGGTCCTACGCAATCGGGGCTACGCGATGGATGACGCCGAGGAGGAGCTGAAGAAGAAACTCGCCCTGCTGGAACGCTCCGTCTTCGACCCCTCCTTGAATGGACGCGAAGAGGAGATCTGGGCCCGAATGCTGGCGATCCGGGAACACTCGAAACGCCTGCAGCTGGAGATGGAGAAGGCTGGTCCCGGTGCCGCTGCCCAGGCGGATGACGAATTGGATGAACAGACTATGAAGACTGCTAAGAAGGTAGGCGCCAATCCTCTCCAATTACTTATTCTCTGATCCCTACTAACAGCATGTAGATATTGGATGACTACCATACCCAGATCAAGCACCTGCAGAAGGAACTGGAGTCCGTGAGGAAAGACTTCGATGAGGCAGAGAAGTTCCAAGGCCGGGTAGATCACTAGCCTTGTGGTCGCTACGCTATGATTGATCTTGACACTCGGGGGGGGGGGGGGGGGGAATACATGGCTTAGGTTGAATGTCCGGGAGCAAGGAGTTATAGGAGCTGGTAATCTTGCAATTGTGATCCGATTCGGAAACCCCTTAGATAAGAAGAAAAGAAAACCCAAAAAACCGACACTTTGTCATTTCCCCATCTTCATTCTATATTTCCGCAATGATAACCCGAATGTACAATAATAATACATCTCTGCCGTTGGCTAGGCAGGAGCAAACAGACAAAGTGACGCCGTCTAATGAATCCCCGTCATAACGTAGACCGTACGAATTATGGACCGCTTAAAGGAACTTCTTGACGAAATCGATAGCGAAGGGAGCTGAATGCACTTGTTAGCTTCGTCTATTTCTCTCAAGCAACGTGAAACCACGACAGAAGACAGACGACAAAACTCACAGAGATACAGAAGGATTCCACCGGTAATGGCAGAGCGGATGGTCTGCTGAGCCTCCTCCTCACCAGCCTGTCCCATAGCATCAGTATTCACATTCAATTCATGATCATTATAAGATCGAGAAACAAAAAGATTGATTCATACTCTAATCTGCTCCTTGGAGAGCGTTTCCTGACCTAAACCACAGACACAGTATTAGCCCAACCATGCCCAGAAACTCCCAAATATAAAAACACTAGGCAATACAACATACCGGGAGCGAACATCTTGTACTTTAAAAAAAGGAAGGAGTAATTAAATTAGGGAATCGGTAAGTTGGAAGACAAATGATAACAACGGAAAGTTAGGTACGCTAAAAAGTGATGATGAATGAATATGATGAGTTAAAGAGGCTCCGATTCTGCCAACGCACGGACCATCACGCGGAGGCGGAATTTCTGCGGTCAACTCTTTACTTAACCTGTTAGTCCCCGTCGTCACTACGGTTTCTTGTCTTGAGCGCGAGTTTGGGTTTTTACTTTTTACTTCTTCTTTTTCTTTCCATCTTGCTTCTCTTTTACTTTCCTCTTGATTAGAATTCTTCGTATTGACGGTATTGACCGAAAGATATTGAAAGAGGAAGGAAAGAAAGAAAGTAATCAATCGGTATTTCAAGAAGATATCAATCTATCTTGTTTCTTCCCGTCGCAATAGCAACGGAAGCGAGCGCCTTGCGCTATCGACCTATCCCACTTTCTACAAAACATACACACGCCCACTACACACCCACACAAAAACTGAGCCAACATGTCCGCCAGTCCTGAGATTAAGCCGGTCGAGGAAGACCCTGTTCGAGCGCCTACACCCGGCGCCGGTGATGACGAACCCCAGGGCGTTGAGGAAACACCCGCTGCCGATGTGGATGCCGACGAGGACGCAGAAGAAGAGAAGGATAACGGGTCCGATGACGAGTCGATTCTGTCGGAGGTAGACGAGGCGCAGTTCGAGGACTTTGATCCTGAGAATGTCGACGTCGAGGACCGGCCGCAATTGGCGATTGACGAGGATAACCTGAAGCTGATTGGACGGCATAAACGGAAGAGGACTGAGGATGGGGAGAGGTCGACACGCAAGAGGGAGGGGCGCAGGGAGAAGAAGAGTCGGCGGATGAGGGATTTGGAGGAGGCTGGTGATGATGATGGTGAGGGCAAGGCGAAGAAGAGGGAGAGGAAGAGGAGGGAGCCGATCCCTGAGGATGATGAGACGTTGGATCCTGCTACTCGTATGTTTTCTTCTTTTACGTTTTGTGGGTTGGGGATGAGGATGTTGGGTGCTAACTGGAGTAGGTCGTCGTCGGGCTTTGGATCGTGCTATGGATGAGGCGCTTAAGAAGCCTACTAAGAGGCGTTTTCGCAAGGCGGATGGTATTGTATGTTTTGTGTTTGATGTTCTTTCGGGGTCTACTACGTGACTGGGTGCTAATTGATATTGCTAGGATCTGGAACAAATGGCCGATGCCGAGATTGAGGATATGCGGAAGCGCATGACCCATGCTGCTCAGATGGATGCTATCAGTCGTCGGGAGGGCAAGCCCGCTATGCATAAGTTGAAGATGCTGCCCGAGGTGGTCTCTCTACTTAATCGCAACCAGTATGTCAACAGTTTGGTTGACCCTGAAATCAACCTGCTTGAGGCGGTTAAGTTCTTCCTGGAGCCTTTGGATGATGGCTCGCTGCCGGCCTACAATATCCAGCGTGATTTGATGACCTCGCTGGCTAAGCTTCCGATCAACAAGGAGGCGCTGGTTGCGAGTGGAATCGGCAAGGTGATTGTGTTCTACACACGGAGCAAACGTCCCGAAGCCGGCATCAAGCGTATGGCTGAGCGTCTGCTGGCTGAATGGACGCGCCCTATCCTCCAGCGCAGCGATGATTACTCCAAGCGAGTCTACCAGGAAGCGGAATTCGATCCTCGGTATGTCTCCCAACATCCCCCAAATTTGGTTGACTTGGAACCAGAAACTAACTCTAGGTTGTATAGAAAAGTCCAACGTACTACGCAATCGGCTCAGGCCACTGCGGCAGAAGCACGCGCTCGCGAACTGCTTCCCCCTCGTCTGGCGAACCGTGCCCGCGCCGAGATCACACATACCAGCTATACTGTCGTTCCTCGTCCGACGATGGTGCAGGAGAGCAAGTTCGCGCGGCCACTGGGTGCCAGTGGAGAGGATCGATTCCGAAAGATGCGTGCACGACAGATTGCGGCGTCGAAGGGATCGCGTCGATAGGGTTGTTTATTATTTTTCGTCGATATTCTTGTTGCCACATGGTTGCTCCTCTTTTCTCTGTGTTACTTTTCTTCTTTTTTTTTTTTTTTTTTTTCCCCCTTCTCGTCTTGCCGATCACATTTTCTTATGTTTTTTATCCGATTGTATCGCAAAGTGTTACCTACGGTTCGGGTGCCGGCGTCATGGGATTGATAAAGTCATAGTCCATAACTAGTTAGTCTAGAACACACACACACACACACACACACACACACACACACACACACACACAATACTTACATAAAATGAAGGAGAATAATTCCCGGAAGACCATACCGAAGTCGGTAGGGGTAGCCTGCCAATCATGCCATCCGGAAAGCCACAAAATTACCCGCAACGGCTGACTCAGACTCTTCTCGCGCGAGAAGTCTGGCGTCATGTGCACGTAAAGAGTTTAGTCCGCTGCACCAGCCATGCCTTCCGAGCTTTGCCCGGCAGACCCCGAACACCTAAATTGCTGTTCCATCGGTACGTCACGGCCTTTGCTCAATCGCCGACTCTGTTCGTTTTCGTGCGCTTCTCTATTTAAATCCTCGCCGCCGTTGCGCCATAGCTTCTCCTCTTCAATTTCCATTCCGATTTTCTAGATCGTCTTCTATTTTCTTCGATTGAAGATATATCAAAGATACATATATACATATATAATTGTTGATATTAATACATCTCCCACAAACACAACAAAATGAAGCTCCTCACCAAGGAAGAAGAAGATGCTCACTACAGGTAAGCTCACACCACCCACCACCCCATACAACCCACCCCCAACTCTCCCCCACCCAATTAACCCAATCAACCCAATCCCCAAAACAACCAACTAACCAAAATGAAAAAAACAACAGAGCAGTCCTAAAAGGCGGTTCAATCGGTACCGTCCTCGGTTTAATAGGTGGTTACGCCGGAGTCATGGCTGCGTCCCGCCGCTACCACACAATCCGGAACCTCACACTCCCCATGAAAGCCTTCCTGGTGACCTCCTCCGGAACCTTCGTGGGCATCATCGCGGCCGACAACTCCTCCCGGAACTTCGAAACCGAGCGCAACGCCGACCAGCAATGGTACCAGAACCGCGAGCAGCGATTGCGGGAGGAGTCGCTGCAGGGGATGAGTTTCATGGAGCGGTCGTTGGCGTGGGCCCGGAAGGAGAAATATACGATTGTGACGGCGACGTGGGTGGCGTCGATGATTGGGAGTTTTGTCCTTGTGGGACGTAACCCGTATCTGAGTGGACAGCAGAAGATTGTCCAGGCGCGTGTGTATGCGCAGGGATTGACGCTGGCGGTGTTGGTTGCTTCTGCCGCGTTTGAGATCAGCGATCAGAAGAAGGGGAAGGGGATTTTGAAGAAGAAGTTGGAGGAGCAGGAGGCTGCGGGTAAGGGTCGGGTTGTTGAGGAGGAGCCTGTGAGGCAGCATCAGCAGCAGAATGAGGGCGAGGGCGATTTGTGGAAGGATATGGTTGCTGCTGAGGAGGAGAGGTTGAAGAAGAAGCATCAGAGTGTTTGGGAACATCCGGAGTTGCATAAGGAGGGTCAGCAGCAGCAGCAGCAGCAGCAGCAGCAGGCTAAGGAGGTTAAGGAGGAGAAGAAGGAGCAGCAGTGATTCTTCTTTTATTCCGCTCTTGGCTTTGTGTCTTTGGTTGAAGCGTTTGGGGGATCTTCATTGCTTTGCGGGGACTGAAAAGTTCTTTTGTTTTGGGTTTATAGATTCTTTTGGTGATTCTCTTTTTCGTCTGGGTGGCGCAGGGCGTTGATTGTTAATTGTTTCTCTGCCGGGTGGCTCACATGGTGCTGCAGCGGCTGTGTGTACACTGGTTGTACTGTATTCTATGAATCTCCTCTACAATTGATGCCTCGTCATGTCTTGTTTACTATGTGAGCTCCTGGAATGTTAAATAACCCTCTTGTTTTCTTCAACCTGTCATGTGCATACCGGTGCACTGCCATCTTCCGTTGACAAACATCATATGGTTTCTCATGTTCGCAGTGCATATTGAGTACATCCCCATGAACCCCCTACCTGGACGCCATACTCCGTAGGCAAAGATCTTGCTATTGCTAGACATCGGTCTTCTCATTTTGAGCGCGTGGCCCACGACCCAAATACGAAGACGCCTCGAGTCTGTTGAGCTCGTCCTCTTCCTTATCCAGCTTGCGATGCGTGATCCAAAATAGATTCCCCCCGATAAACGAAAGAACAGCGACGAAACCATAGTTCCAAACAAGAAGAGGGTCAGTAGATAGAGGAATTAGGCCTTGTTGAACCGCAGACGAAATAGCATTCATGAAGAGGTAAATAGATTGTACTATCGGTCATATCTAGATTAGTAGATGCAGTAAACAATTGAATAAGTGGCAGATACTATAGAACATACCTAAGCTCTTCATATTCTTCGGCGCCTTGGTGAATGCATACTCGTATCCAGTAATCAAGGTGAAGATCTCTGAAAAAGCGATCAATATGTACGGCACAGCTTGCACCCAGACATTAATAGGCGCAGGGGTCTTGCAGCTCTTCTCGCTCGGATACTTGCCACATTTGCCCGTTTTATAGATGTAGTGCTGTATCATGGTGGCAGATACCATGGATATCGCGGCGAGCATGTAGCCCGCGTACATTCGCTTCAGGGGGGTAAAGCGGACGCCCAGTCGCTGGATTCCAGGATAAATAAACTGGTCCATGAGAGGTATGAAGGTGATTAGAGACAGCGGATTTAGGTTCATGATGATATCATTTGGGACGCCGTTAAGCTCCATGGTGGCTGCTTGGGAGGTGAGGTTGTTGGTCATTTGTCCGTAGGCCAGCCCTAAGCTTGGTTAGACAGATATATTTGGGAACCTTGACCCGAATACTTACAGTAGAGGGGGTACCAGAGGAAGACGGCGCATGCCTTGATGGCTCTGCGTACCTCGTCCACCCATTTGTCGTCAAATGTCATCCATTCCGGCTTCCTCTGGACTTTGCTGGGCTTTACGTTCTCCCAGAAATCACTTGCTCGGCAGTTCTGGACACTGTTTGCAAAGTATCAGCTAAGATGGCTAGTGGGAAGTGAAGAGTTTGGACTAACAATCGGATGGGATTCCAAGACCACCTCCCCTTGAGCGCGAATACCCAGAGCTTGAACGCCTTTCCTACCACTGACCCAGTTGGGGGAGTAACCTCATAATTCTTGCGGCAGACATAAAGCACGAGGGGGCAGATGGCGAACATGATGGTGGGAAGGACGAATGAGAGCCAGAACCCAACATATTTCTCTGCGTACACCATGACAATCTGCCCAAGCAACGAGCCAACGTTGATCATGAAGTAGAAATACAGGAAGATCCGAGTAATTGTCTGAGCCGGGTCCACGATGACACGCTCTCTGGTCTTTGGCAGTGTCTTGATATAGTGTCGGGTTTCTTTGTGCTGTTCTGCGATTAGAGGAGCAATGTTGGACCTATTATTTTGGTTAATAAAGGAACTAACAGTCGGAAGAGAAGCAACTATACTTGAAACCTCCTACACCGATTCCGAAGAGTACCAGACCGACTATGAAGCAACCTAACGCACCACTGGGATGCGCAATCACCCGGGGAAGAGATGCAATGATCAACACAATATGTCCAACCATGGCAAACGCGATGGCAACTTGGATGGTTTTCAGGCGGCCCCAGAACTCATCAGCCACCCATGCACCAACAATAGGCGTCACGTAACACCAGAAAGCATTGACTTCGAATGTCAGAGCATTTCTTGCGCATTCAAGGGGCTTGGTGATTGGGAAGCTTACGAGTAGTTAGGCCTGTGGAAACTCTCTGGCCCATTCCTAGAGCTCCTGACTGTCCTGCATGGCCGGCACCAGTGCTCGAGTTTTGCGGAAGAGGCTGTTGGATAAAGTTGACAACTGGGGAGTGTCATTCTCATATCTCGTGCGAATGAATAGATTACATACAGACAGCAGTGGTTCCATAATAGGAGAACCGTTCGCACAGCTCAACAAAGGCGATGGTATATGCAGTCCATCGAACGCTTCCTGCGACGCGACGAAGAGACTCCAGTTCTTGTCCAGTGGGGGTTGCGCAGCCATCGTCATCCTGAGAGGGAGCTGCCGATATCACCATAGTCTCTTGCTCTAGGAGACGAGCTTTAAGTGTCTCGTGTGCCCGCGCACCAGGATTTCCGCAGCTAGTGGGGCCACTCATGGTTGCGACAGGATCTGGCACGGATAGACATTACTGGTGAGAAGATGGGAATGCTTCAAAAGGTATATGACATGGGATGATAAAGATCTTACCAAGCGAGAGACTCAGAAGCGACTCTAGAACCAAAACAAGAAAAAGAGGCCCAAGAGTCAGAGAGGGGAAGCTTTGGGGCGAACGAGGGATAAAACACAAGAGAACAAAA
This sequence comes from Aspergillus caelatus, assembly GCF_009193585.1. Taxonomy (NCBI): domain Eukaryota; kingdom Fungi; phylum Ascomycota; class Eurotiomycetes; order Eurotiales; family Aspergillaceae; genus Aspergillus; species Aspergillus caelatus. The sequence goes on along the minus strand of NW_022475340.1, from coordinate 39,455 downwards.
GAAGATAAAGAGAGAAGATAGAGGAATGGGTCGAGTGCCTGGGGGAGATGGCAGCCAATCTCGTGCTTGTCCGGATTAAACTTTTATATATAGAAATTCACTCTCACCAGACGAGCATCTTGCATTTGATTGGAGAAAGATATTTTAATTCCAGGGCTCGGCCAGTGTCTTTCTACCAATAGCCTTGGATGGGACAGAATCCATACTATTGCCTGCTACCACTTTTGTGTCATACCTATAGGACGTAGTTATTCATCCGATATGGTGTTGTGGCTATTGAGAATAGATACCAGGACTACCCGTGACCTGATAGTTGGTTGCATTCTTTTTGTAAGGTAAGCAACTTTGGTGAATGGGAGTCCAGACACAGCTACGCGCTGATACTCTGGTTAATAATGAATTATGCTCAGTCCAAAGTTTCTCTGCACACTTAGCGATGTTTGTGGCCGAGTAACGATACAAGTGGACAGGTTTCTCAGAATATCAGGTCTACTTTAGGAATATCCATATTTTCAGAGTGAACAAAAGCCTTTTGAAAGCCTTGTAAAGTTCTTGTTTAGTCATCTTGTGTCGATCGAGAAAAGCGGTCAATCATAGGGCGGGATATTAATTCGAGGCTATATGAGTGAATGCTCCTACTAGTGCTCATCCTGACTCGTGGACTGATCACCTGCGTGGGATTAGCCAAATCCATCCTGAACTCTCGTGCAAAAGATGGTTCTAGATATATATTGAGACATTTCCAAGAGACAGCACACAGGTTTTCCATTACAACAGAGAATATGTCACGCACACTGAGTTTGTTACATAGGATGATACAATAAGCTTAGTACCCATTAGACTTGAAGTACCTTGTTGGCAATTATCTGCCGAGCTACCAATACGTTCAGGAGGAAGTCTTACTATACGCTTTGAAATCACTGTAATTATTTGGAATGGCATAGAGAGACAACGGTTTAGGGAGGAGGAGGCACAAGGGACAATCGAGGGAGCCAATTGAAACTCCACCATACATACTACGGTTGCACTTGAGCACAGTTTATAGGTCATTATATCAGAAAACAGGAACAAACATCAAAAAGGGCAGGGCCAGCCAAGATTACCTATAAGGGGTTAGCGTATTGACGAAATTGTCCGATTGGATGGTTAATCATTAGGGGTATTTAGTACGATGGATGGCCTAAGGTACGTATGATGTATCAACAGTATACCACGGAAGAAATGTAAACAAAGGAAACCTAGCGGAGCTAAGAAAATATGTCTGGCAACAGGGTTGCTGTCACTGATGCCCTCGATTATTTCGGAGGTATTCTACTCATGGCTTTCCTTGTATTATTTTTGTCCTCTCGCTCTTCTTTCCATATATATCTGTGTTGTAGCGCGCTACACGCCAATACTATGCTTAAAGCCAGGCTTAACAGGAACTGACTCTTTATATGGTCTAATATTTTAACGTGTAATATCGAGGTTACTAGGAGATTTTTCAAATTGATATTGAACATGACTACACGTCTCTTGTTTAGTAAACTTCCCAGATGAAGAGATATAACATAGTATCTTGGCTTCACGACGTTCTTTGAAATTTCCAGGTGCCCTATATACTGGTTAGCCTGAGTAAGCATGACCCTATAGTTCATATAAAAATAGAGAAAACAAAAGCCTTGAGCAGCATGCTGGTCATATCAGTCATCATTCGTTCAGTGAGCTAACTATTTACATTCATCTCACGCAGTAACTCTCATTCGTGTAGGCAAATGATAGGAAAGTTACAGACGGAGCTAACCAACGTACTTATATAGTAGTAGATACGAGAAATCATCAGGAAATCCAGGTCGTCACGGTTAATGAGTCCCGCCAGGTTGGGCAGGTGTAGGCGTTGAGCCAATAGCCGGTGGTGTAGCCGCCTTGCACGCACGGTTCTTCGGACTCCTTAAGGGAGTAGCACCCATATATTAAGGAGGAAGTTCCACAGAGTTATTCTTGTTTCCAATTCCCGTTGTCATAAAGTCATTGATCAAACATTCGCAGAGAAAACCGTGTCGGATATAATAACTGCAACAGCCGCAATCTGGAAACACAGTCAGCTGATTTGCCAACGCTAATTTTGCGCAAGTTACATACTAGTGATTGATCGACGTGCGCAGTTATAATGATATCCAGGACTGGTCGGTAGCCATGCTTAGAACTAGGAAAGCGCTTCATCAAGGCAAGCTTCTCGTTGTGCTGTATACTCTCGCGCACTTCTGCTACCTTCCTATCACCATCCACAATATCATATAATGCTAAAACATTCCCACGGCTCTGGACCTCTAGGGAGAGTTCCTTATCCTCCTTACGCTTGGATTCGAAGGCCGCTGCGTTATCGAATGTGATGGTGAAATTCCCCCAACCAGACATACCAGACGTTCGCCGCGGACTAACGGTGGCTATCTTCGCACTACTACTCCCCGGCAGCGAGATCGACCAGGAGTTCCTAAACGACTTTCGGTAGATCTCGAATAAAGGGAGCCCCGAGGCATCTCTGAATTCCCGGCAAGGGCGATCGTTGAATTTCCGACCGGAGGCTGTGAATAGGACTATACCGTCATCGTCTTGGATACTATAACCAATGGCAGACTTCGGGTCCCCCTGGGGTCGAAAGGTGAGGAGGGATTTAGCTTCGGTGATATATTCTCTTCGAAGAGCGATCGGGCGCTCGGGAGCTTTCAGAACTCTGCGAATCCGGTGAGAGCACCCGGTAGCCAACGGAGCTTGCAGGGGTGGTAGTACGTAGGTGGTGGACATTGTGCTGCTGGCGGTTGGAGGGGGGAATTGGACTGCCCTGCGTTATGAGGTGCTGCGATTGCGGGGAAGGCAGCTTTGTTTATAATCAAGCGGAGAGTTCCAGGTTGGATGTGATAAGCCCATTAAGTCACTCGCGCGCACAGCCCGGCGCCTCCCGATGACTTCATAGGTGGTAGAAAGAGATTCCCCATCAGGCTTGGAAGGGGTCCACCAATCAGAGCATCCATGGTCTGACCTACTTTCCAGGTACTAAGAATACCGGCCCAGACAAGTGGTCTGGAATGCGATACATAATTTGCCAAGATCTTTCGGTTGTGATATGGCCTCCTGCTAAGGATGATAGATTCGGGAGTTACGCCTCAATTTGACACAGTGCAGAATAATTGCAGAATACTTGCAGCATAAGCTTACACAGGTTCCAATCAGGCTACTTGAGTCATAAGCGCTGTGTCACTTTGACCTATCAGTATATATAGATGTGATGGCGGTGTCATTTAGAAAAGCTGTGCAAACCATACATACTCGCAGCCTCCCCATGCCCAGCCCAGCCACAAAACCCCGTGACCGATCCATTGCCCTGACCCACTCGGGACTAGTGCCAAACCCAAACCAGGGCACGAACTGGGCTGCCAACGTGTGTTTCCGGGTTAGCGGGTGGTTCTGCCTTCCTTTTGTCGATCTTGGGCCCTTTTCTTTGCACTTCTGGCAAAATTTTCTTTGAATGCTTATGTCCCAGAAAACCCATTATGATGATAAACATGGATTTATACAATACAGGAGAAAGCCAGAAATAGAAGCGGAGACGCTGAAGGAAGCCAAGACGCTTGCAACAATGCTAACGCGAAAACAGCTGGAATGTCTCAAATTTCAACCCATCGTTTGACCCTTTGACTTGTTCCCAAATTCCCCTCGACGGAGATCCGAGTGGGGGCGACTGTCTCTCTTTTTTTTTTTTTTTTTTTTTAAGCCTTTTTTTAATCTATTTTTCTTCTAGCTCTTTCATGTTAACTAACCACTCATCTTTATGTCATAACGATTGGCTGTGTTTTCTCACTACCTTAAGGCATCCAACCCTTCACTGCCTGCGTAGTCAGCTGTTCGCTAGTGCTAGTGCTAGTAGCAGTCAGTCCTACTACTACTTGAGTAGGTATCAACGCCTAGTTTCTGCTGCCTGACTTATCCCTACTTCCACTTCATGTCAATTCATCCCTGAAGTCCGTCGGTATGAAAATATGGCGGCAATGTGTGTCTCGCCCCATGCGGGTACTCCTATACCTTGTAGCACTCGTGCTCCTGCTGTGCATAGTTCTCCCCTACGACCACCCTATCCGACTATCGGCTCGCTTCAATGTTAAAGCTTTTGGTGCCGCCTTCACTTCTTACCTGGGGGGCCGCTGGTGGTTCTCGGAACGGTCTACTTTTCCGGTGGTGCTATCGGACGATGTTGCTGTGTTGATGAAATCTGGATTTGGAACAAAGGATCGCATCGCTGCTTGGTTAGAAGCTCACGAGCAGGATAGATTCAACAACCTCCTTCTTGTTGGTGATTTTGCCACGCCTTCAGGACAGCTTTTTAGCTACAATGGTCGGCGCCTACCAGTTTTTGACCTCGTAGCTTGGATGTTAGAAAAAGGATACTTGTCTGCAGAACTGGCGCATCCACGACTGATGAAACATTCTAACTTAAGCGCTGCTATCTCCAACGGGGACACGGAAATAGCAAAGGAACTATCGAAGTCATTCGGGTGGGAGCTGGACGCTCTAAAGGTACCTAGCCCCGATTGTTGAGGAAACTTTCGTTCCGTGTTGCTGTGGCTTGCATCGATATGATACCCCGTTATTTGATCTGAGAGGCTGACATGCAATAGTTTATCTCTGGCCTCGAATTATGCTATAACCAGATGCCAGATAAAAAGTGGTACATTATGGCAGACGACGATACGTATCTCATGCAGCCCGCTCTCAAGCTGCTACTAGAACATCTTGATTCTGAAGTACCCTTTTATGTTGGCAACGCGGTAGGTGACTACAAAGGTCGCTTTGCACATGGGGGATCCTCCGTGGTCCTATCCCAAGCCACAATGCGTTTGCTTTTCTCGCGCCACGACGTAGTTACCTCGGCCCATCTGGAATCCCTCGAAGAAACTTGGGGCGATAAACTCCTTGCGACAACTTTGCTCAAATTAGGTATCTATCTCGACGAACGATACGTTGTCTTTTTCAATGGGGGTCCACCTCGAGCCATAAGAGTTACCGAGGACCGTTTGTGCGCGCCGATCATCTCTTTCCACAGCTTAACCCCGTCAGAAATGATCAATGTCGGTCGGAGGTTCCAGCATACAGATGAAGTTCTTCTTTGGATCGACTTGTGGGATATCTACGGTGCCCCTTCTCTCGACTCGCCGATCCTCGAGTCAGGCCGGAAGAACTGGGACCACGTTGGAGGCTTGGATGAGTCAACCATGACTGTCAATGACGTCCCAACAGCACAGAAGTGTATTCAGATTTGCCATAACTACGCAAAGTCGTGTCTGGCTTGGACTTGGGAGTCCGAGAAACAGCTCTGCCATATCAGCAACTGGATGGTACCAGGAGAACAGGCTGAAGGCAAAACCTCGGGAATCAATGTACCACGCGCGAAAAGTCTGGTTAACATGTGTCGACCGTGATCGTGATAGACTCGGCTGTCCATCCATGAACTCTCAAAATCGCCCATGATCAGAATGCAAGGCTTCCTCAATAACAAATGCTGGAATGGTTATTATTAGGTCACAGAAAACCCCATGGCAGTCGATGGGATGTTATACTCGACTGCACTGAATCTATCAAGCTGTCAGAGGCTGTTTCAGTGGGCGGTGACCAGGTCAGGACAATCGACATAAGCGTATAGCGACTGTCTTACTGCATGAGGCATAACATAAGTCGACCTATTCATACGATCTGGTCAACCCGTCTCCGTACAATTTGGCAACAAGCGTGAATAGAGGAGTGACTTCGCCCTAGGGCTTATCGGTTGCACCCCGGCGACCTTTCTTTCTTTCTTTCTTTCTTTCTTTCTTTCTTTCTTTTTTTTTTTTTTTTCCTTCTTAGACGACGTGGTTACGGATGGATCATTCTTTGTGTACATTACGCTCATTCATTGCTGTATATACTTCAGATACTTCTTGCTTTGCTTCAGAGTCTAGACTCAGGCTGATTAGACTATTGAACATCCATAGAGTCTCAGCGTAGCTTACACCACCTTCTCGTCATAATGCCAAAAATCATAATGGTTTAGAAGTTACTTTGCAGACGTCTTGCGAACACCATGCCCGACAACTTATCTCCTTGCACGACTACTGACAATCGTTCATACCGAGGGCCACGTACGAAATGGTCGTAACCAGCCGGGCTTTCCACATTTAATTGGTTATGATAGAAGACTGCACCACATTCGGGTCCCTTGGCACATACACTAAGCTGTCGATCACCCCCAACGGACCCTGATGGAATCGTGATCAACTTGTCCGGGCACGGGCACTGAACTCAGAGTCGCGTCATTGTTCTCATCGCCTACAGGAAAATAAAAGTCCAGGTTTCTCGGCAAGTGATGAAGCGTGTCCCTGTTTGTCCATTAATTACATAGACCTTCCCAAGCCCTTGGCGATTTGGCACGCTAACATCAATAACCGAGAATCCGATTCCGATTGATATGAACAGTGGTTGTCTGAATGATTATGACCTGCAATATTTGAGGCTGGCGGACCACTAAGTTACAGAGTTTGGTGGTGGAACGAAATAAAAGGTGGTATTTCACCTCATGGCAGTACCCACTTCTCCAAAGATTTTTTGTACCCTGACCCACTCATGATGTCGAGCATCGATCAAATGCTTTTTCGGGTAATTCGTGCTCTCCACAGAGACGATCTTGTCCTAACACGTTATGGCTCTCCCTTCAGGGGGCCCACTTCCGCGTTGTAGTATAGGGCCACCATCGAGTAAGCAGTATCTATGCACTTGGGGGTAAATGGTGCAGTTATATTTTGGGTTATATTGTGGACTGTTTTACTGGGATACCCTTTGTATCGCATAGTTGGCTTTGTTGTCGCTAAGTGTGTATCGGAGAGGGAAGGTGGCTGAAAGCAGTGGTATAATATATTCTGAATTAGTACTTGGAAATGATTAACTTCTATATTCTCCAACTTGATGATCGAGAAGCGTTGTTATATTCAGTGGTTGTCTCACTTTCTTTTCCTTGGTTTGCCTTTCCGTCTTGCCGAATATATTCGAGGCAGGGGCTCCCTAAGGATACCAAGTGGTATTAGTACAAGTCGACCTGAAAAAAAAAAAAAAAATTCCCGGCCTTGGTTCTTCCCAAGGTGCTTTTATTGTACTGAAATTACTGCGACACCAGCCAGTGACTGAATCAAAAATGCACCATTTAATTTGCTAAAGGGAAAGCACTGATAGCATGGAACAACTGAAAGACGCCCTCTTTTCAAGGAATAAGACTATGTAGGTCAAGACCTTCAATCGTATCATTCAGCATCCCAAAGAGGTTTTTAAAGGACGAGTCAAAACAGCTGTGTTGGGAATGATAAGGATATGACAAGGTCCGACTATCCCACCGTGGTATCTTGAATGACTGTACCTTCCGTACCAAGTCTTTATAGTTCAAACCTGGAAATGGAGCTTCAGGTCTCGGCAAAAATAGCTCAGCTGACCGCATCTCTTTTGTAAGGGCTCCATACATGATTGAGCTGCACTCAAAGCCACACCCTCGAGTACCGCTTAGGAGTGCCTCTCGTCTGTCATGAAGGAGTGTGACCAGATTAGTAATAGCATCCTCTCTGGATATATTCATTGCTTCTGTAATCAAGTTAGAGACAAAGCACCTTAAAAATCTGCCTACCCTTACCCATGACTTCAGCAGGGATTGGAAACCCAGGACTGTTAATCCATCCGTCACTCCAAGACATAACAGTCGACGTTGATTCTTTGAACTGGTCTGGCAGTTGGAAAGCCCAAGAAACCCATAGCCACTGAGGTAGATCCTCGGAATATGTTTTGGGAATCTTTTCCTCCAGAGCGTTGATCCATATAGTCGACCAAATATACACAGCCTCCTTGCAGTCATAGTAGTCAGCTATGACAGCGACCTTAGCAAGCATTTCGAGAGTTAGCTTTCGTGGGACTTGGTAATGTTGACAATGAATAGCACGAAGGAGAATCAAGAGTGCTTCAAGATCCCAGCTTTCTGCAGTAATCTCGACTGTGCCTTTTTGCAGATACGTAATACTCTCCTTCCAGCCACCGGTAAGTATTTTCTTGAAAATGGGGGACGCAAGAATCAGATGCTTTGCGGAGACTTGGATGCTGAAATAATTCTCAACCAGGGGGTCTGGGACAGCAGACTCTTGGACAGGCTCTTGGATTGGCTCTTGGACAGGCTCTTGGGTTGGCTCTTCGATGGGATCTTGGACTAGCTCTTCGATGGAATCTTGGACTAGCTCTTCGACAGTTGGCTCCTCGACAGGCTCTTGAATACCAGGCTCTTCTGTTGACGGTTGGGTGGGTTCAAGAGGATTTTGAACAGGTACCAATGAAGAGTCAGGTCTTTTTTTCTTGCTCTTCTTGCTCTTTTTGCTCTTTTAAGCCTTCTTACTGAGAGAAGTCGTTGACTCTCTGCGCAATAATATGATCACTTCGCCATCTGGATCGATAATGTGACTTGGCTGGTCCATTATTGTTGCCCGGTGCACGTTGTCAACACTGGAAGATGGCTAACTTGCTCGATAAGAGTAAGGAAGAGGATGGAAGGAGGGGCTACGATAATATACATATACTAGGCGTCATCTTCCATTTTCATTGGATTTTTTTGTTGTTGTTTTGTATTTACTGGTGAAGGTGTGGCGGCCTCTGATTGGCGTCTGTGTTGACAGCGCTTGCATACAGTACGTGGCCATCCATAAGGTATGTCAGGATTTCTCACAGACTAGTTGAACGAGCAGACTCGTATTCTTCCGACCACTTTTGGATCTCTCCAATGAAACGATGGGTCATGTCAACTATCCTCTCCTAATTGATAAAGGATTCCGGGTCTTGGTCCTTGTATATCTGTCTGAGATCCATCCAATTTGCTAACACGATATCTTATGCCTCCTTGATGTTGTCAATATATATCTGCGTGCACACTTGTAATAGCTTCCAGTCGCTATACTCCATCCCTACTTTAACCAACGGAAGATCTAGGACCAGAATTCCATCAATAAGCTCTGTTGAATATGTCCGGCCTTATTGTGAATTGAGGCTCAATCAATAGACTAGAAAGCTTTGGACTTATTATCTACTTTCCTATATATAAATATGCTATTATTGGTTATCCTGTTATATAATGTATTAGTTTTTCTTTTTTTCTCAATATTTATAGAGTTATCATTCATTTTTAAAACACTTCTACTATACTTATAAAAAGCTCCAACCACTTCCTCCCACCGTCCCTCCCAACACCCACCCAAAAAAGTCTTTGATTAAACATTCTATAATTTCCAAAGGCCTCTATGTCACGGGCATCTAACACTAGAACAGTTTCCATAGATGTGGCATTGTGCTCGACCCAAATGGAGTCTCTTCCGTATCTTCATATACTTTACCATATACTATAGTAGACAGCCGACCCACTTGAATTGCGTGATTCGACTAACCTCAGATTTATAATCTACTATGCACTATTATATATGGTACCATAGTACATACATGAATAACTCTCGGTAGATGTATAATGTATTCCGTATCGCGGGATCTGTGTATCCGGCATCCGAACGATCCTTCCGTTCGGATCAAGTCTCAAACTACACCCGGAATATATCAAAGCTTCATCCGCTTATTGGATTTGTTATCTGCTTACCAAAACAGATACGGAGTATTCAACTGAAAAAAAAAAAAAAAAAAAAAAGCATCTCAATATCCAAATAGTGATGATAAAAGGGGACATAAATCCAGTCGTCATGGGGGTCATAACATACAAATTCAGCTTATCGAAATATTCAAGCTCAACATAGCACCCCGGATTATAATTCGTTCAATACAATGTCCCAACGTGTGCTTCTCCTCGGTGCCACTGGCCAGACAGGCAATTCCATCCTGAATGGACTCCTTGAGCACGGCGGATATGTATGTAAACGATATCAGTCCAGTTGGTCCGTGTCTATTGCTACCACTAACAGCGTTTCGCTTTTCAGGAAGTCGCTGCGTTGGTTCGTCCTTCGTCAGCTGAAACTCCAAAGGTGAAGGCCGTGGCCGAACGAGATGTGAAGATCATCGCCGCCGATATCACCGGCCTGGTGGATGAATTAGCCAGCATCCTCCGTGACTTTGATGTTGTGATTAGTGCCATCGATGCCTTGAGCATGCATGCTCAGGAGAATCTGGTCACCGCTGCGAAGCAGGCTGGCGTGAAGCGGTTTGTACCATGCGCATTCATCACTGTCTGTCCACCAGGTGGCGTGTTTCGTCTGAGAGATGAGGTATTTCTATCCAATTAGCGCATGTTGAGCCGTGGAATTGTCCGTCAGCAACGGAAAAAATGGCATTTTCTAGGTCACTCAACAACTTGAACTGCAGGAAATTCGCTAACACCTATACCACAGAAAGAAGCAATATACCAACATATTCGCAAGCTTCACCTCCCATACACTATTATCGACGTCGGATTTTGGCACCAGATCTCTTTCCCAACTGTTCCATCTGGCCGCGTAGATTACGCCTCCATGTATTCACCCAACACAACCATCCACGCAGGCGGCAATGCGCCGAACATCCTCACCGACCTCCGTGACATAGGTTCCTTCGTTGCGCGCATCATCGCCGACCCCCGCACCCTCAATCAGTCAGTCTACACATGGTCTGACGTGTTGACTCAGAACGAAATTTTCGACATGATGGAGGAGGTGAGCGGTGAAAAGATAGACCGCTCCTACATGTCCGCAGAGACAATTGAGACGGCCATTGCGACCTTCAAAGAGACTCTCGAGAAGGAACCAGACAATATACCCACCCGTCTTGCGCTGACCATGTTTCAGTATTTCTTCAGTAAAGCTATCCGGGGTGATAACAGACCGGAGTATGCGAAGTACCTGGGTTACTTGGATGCCAGAGAGTTGTATCCGGATTTTGAACCGAGGAGCTTTAGGAGCTATTTGAAGGAGGTCCTTGATGGTAACGCAGAGAAGGTGTATAAGGATAATGAAGGTATTGAGCAGTTGAAGAAATGGTTTTTTGAGTCGGGGTTGCCGCTCTAGGTTCCAGTTAGGTTCCTGCTTGGGGGAGGTGCTTTGAAGGATGGGACTCACGTATCGATTGTGTGGCTTTATAAATATCATATTATGATAGCAGATAGTACTGCCAAGTGGGTAAATGGATTCTATAAGATTAAGGGATGTTGGTACTCCAGTTTTATACTTATTATTCTTATCTAAGGGCATGGTCTCCTGCTTCTAAAGTTGACTATGATCGAAAATAGCCCCTCAACTATTGGTTATCTGGTCCCTTCGCGATATGGGGCATTTCATTTAGAGAAGGGAGAGATCTTGTCACTCTTTCTCTCGATACTTTTACAAGATCACTAGGCCTTTCAAAAAAAACACAATAATGTTGACCCCCTTGGCCGTACGACTATGGCTGTTTAAAATGGCTTGCCCGCGGTAGGTTCTGGGGCTGGCTTGGTGGCTTGGTTTAGATTGGGCCACTCATGTGTTATACAATTTGCGACATAGCTTTTTCTACTAGAGATAGATTGCCTTGCCTTAATGTATAGATTGAATACTAATAGGATACCACACACCCTTTTTATATGGTTACAAAGAAAACAGACCTGTGTAATACCGTTCCCCCTCCCCCCTTCACTTCATCAAACAAATCAAAATCCATCTTTGATCAAAACATTCCGTAATTCCCAAATGCCTCTACGTCACGAGCATCTACAGACGAGCGGTTTCCGTAGGTGTGATATTTGATCGGGTACTCATTCGAGACAATGTATCCCCTGGAGCATTCGTTGAATTTCACCCGGTTCTGTTTGTTGTAGAAATCGTCGTATTTAGGGTCCAACGCATCGACGAGAGTCTTCACCTTTCCGTCTGGATGCAACGCTTCCCAAGGACGCTGGCAGGTCTTGGCTTTGCATGTCTTCAGGACTAGTGTTAGCGCATCCAGACGATGCTCAAGCTTCTTCATCGATACACCGAGGATCTTCTCCGTAGAGTTGTACAAGTTGTTCATTTGATGGGGGTCGGTCTGTTGCTTGTTGGCATATGCATTTCATAGTAGAAAGTTGTGGGTGTGATTATACTTACCGACATGTCGTAGACTTCATGGTCACCCTCACACCATACCGAGTAGAAAAGGTTGTATTTATCTCCGATTACTCGGATAGCCTTATAGGTATTCGCTTTCCCGCTCAGAAGGATATCATTCTTATCCGAGACTGCTCCCCAGTGCTCAACTTCGACATGCTCCCATGGCTCGTCGGGGGTCGTGGTTCCTTCTTTTGGAATCACAGAGCCGTCAAAGTCGCCCGGTCCCTTGCCGTCGGCCCATTCCACAATAGTAGGAGCAATATCCAAGTGCGAAGTGACAATGTCGGCTGTCTTGCCCTTGGGGATACCCGGGCCACGGATAATCATTGGGACGTTGACGTCTTCTTCGTACGGGCAGCGTTTACCGGGCATCAATCGATGCTGGCTGATGTGGAAGCCATTGTCGCTGGTGTAGATGATGTAGGTGTTATTCAGCATGTTATGGCGCTTCAGAGTATCAATGGTTGTCTCGACCAGGTCATCAACAGCCTGGAGGGCCTGTAAGCGACGACGATAGAATAGATCATTGTCCTTGATGACGGCATCGGACAGTTGCTTCAACTCCTGGACCCAGGCGGCGCCGCTTGGCTACCTTGATTTAGTGTTGCGATTGAACCCGCGAGATGAAGTACTTACCTTATCCGGGTTAAAGGAAACACCTCTAGGAACTTTGGTATCATTGAACTTTCCCTCGTGTCTCTTTGCTGGAACTGGCTTAGTCCAGCCCTTGCCCCATTGGTAGTTGTTGTGCGGGTTGACCGGGTTGATTGCGAGGAAGAATGGCTTCTTCGCCTTTGCTGCGTCATCGATCCAGGCCATTGACTTATTAGCTAGTAGGTCGGTTGCGTACACGCCGGGGTAGCTCTTAGGCTTGTCGAAGTTATGTTGAAGCGTCGTGTTAGTGTATTGATAAGTTCCTGGTTCTAAATCAGCGATGCAAAAGCGTTTGAAGGGAATAGATAATCTCACCTGGTTCGATCATGAAGTCATGCCCGTCAAGTCCCATCTCTTTCAGTCCATTCATGTAGTTTTTGGTGTTATGGGTGTTCATCAGCTTGCCGGTGAAGTATGTCTTGTAGCCGGATTTCTGCATGTACACCGGGAGCCACTTGGAGTTCCATCCCTCTTCGACGAACTTGGGGTATCCACCTATCAATATCAGTGAAATTGTCATCATATATGGCTAGTTGAGGCCGTGGATCTCTCACCATAGGGGGGTTTGAGGCTAGTGACGTTGGTATTGTGAGCTGCTTTGCCAGTCCACAAACTAGCCCGGGCAGGACAGCACAACGCCACTGTCGCATAGTGGTGGTTGAAGTAGACACCCTCATCCGTCAAAAGCTTCTTCACCTTAGGCATATATTTCATCGAATCCAATTGCTGGTCTTGATCATCGGTGAGGATAACAATGAAGTTGGGCTTGTTGGCTGCTGCGCTTTCCTCGTCCTGCGCGACGGCTGCCGCGGCTGCCATCCATAGCCAAAAAATGTATTTCAAAATCATGATGCATGAATTTGGCGATGGTCTTTTGATCTATTTCCTCATGTGAATATCGATGGAAGTATTCCCGTCTTACTTTTTTATAGTAGATGCTGTCGTGCCAAGACACGGGATATTCCACCCCCTCCCCTTCATCACAGTGATTGAAGTGCAATAGGATCTGGGGACTGTACAATCATTTCCACTTTCAGTCAGGCCTTCGCAAGCAAACCCTGATACCAAGCCTCGCTTTTCCATTTATATCACTTGGCTCGTCTAGTTAGCACCATCATAGGATGCCAACACAGTGCAGAGATATGACTGGGACGTCCCTCATTAAGGCCTTCCATGTACGATGTGGGGCGCAGCTTGATCGACGTAAGACGTGACTAGTAGACTGGTCAAGTGTTTAATTTAACACAGGGTCAAAAGCGAAGGGACTGCATAAGCTTCTGAGGCTTAGCAGCATGCCAAATGTGCGAACAGCCAATTGTTGACGAAGAATAGACGATGTGGAAAACCCCAACACTAATAGCTCGTATATCAGCCCGTGTAATACAACCTTGAACGTATTTCGACATTACGTCAACAAACACGAGAAGAAGAGAGGATATTAGGACAATATTTGGATAATACGAACCAGCGTAGTTGCTGCTCTGACAGTCCAGAGAGTCGGACTAGAGACACTAGAGATCAACTAACAGTATTCTTGTTAGGTATTTTGCTGTGTATCAATACATGACCAGATGACACGAGAAGGATTTGGGGTGATGTTGGTTTCTATAAATACTATTCTATTTTTTATGTGGCGTTTTGGCTTGGCGAAGGAAGTACGGAGTATAGGTGGAATTTAACTGGACGACCCACGAAAGAATGCTCCGTACAACATCCACGAGCTCTCCTCAACTTAATTTTCATTCTTCTACTTATTAACTCTATTGAAAGCTTTTAATTAACACCAGGAAAATATCTGGTAAAGTATCCAAGCTGGACCTAGGGTTTAGCGATATAGACTTGATTGAGAAACGTTTTTTATTCATACTACATTAGATTCCTGCCTTACCTATAAATTATTTACTAAGCTGATATCACGGATAAACGCCGACGTGGGGAAGAGCGGTCCACTGAATTCCATGTCATACCTAAAAATGGTTTAGTAGGACATCAGGAGCAAATATGTAGCGTGATCTCACCAGTAGTTAACAGCAAGCACAAAGCCCTCGTCCTCTTCTGTACAGGATTGTGAGACCTTGTGGTACCTACAGCATAAGCTGGTGAGCACTCGTATGTAATGGACAGCAGAGGGGAGAATTACCACATGGCTGGTAGATATAGCATATCTCCCGGGTTCAGAGTGACTCTGAGGGGCTGGGCATACTGGGAGAATGGGGTGTTGTTCTCAGAAGGCCGATCAGGATCCCAAGTGGGAAAGGGAACGGGCTCATCGTTGTCATCCATCTGGAGGACGAGTCCATCATCCGTGCGAACATATGTTGCAGGCTGCAGGGGCTTTTCATTGACACAAGAATGACAGAGAGCGGGAAACAAGACAAAATGCTTCCTCCCGAGAACTTGGACATAGATGTTCTCGTAGTTGTCCTTGTGCATGGCTGTAACCGATTTGGAATTGCCTATCCACAAATTGACCGCATCGGGCATTTTGTCAAGCGCAATTCTGGCAAAGGGGATGTCTTTTTGAACATCCGAAAACAGGGTAATGTATTCATCACGAAGATTATCATTCTCTAGCATGGGTGTCAGTTTGGCGTGGTGAATTACGGGGGTGAATGAGACCGGCCGAACTTACGCGTTTGGGCATATCTCACTTCCGCATCCTGGGGGAAGTCTGTGTCCGTTTCATGACGGACAACATACTCTAGGAATGTGTCAAATGGTTGATCTTCGTAGTGGGGTTTGGCAAACACCGGGGACTCGTAGTCGGGATGTCGTGTGGGAGCATCGGCGTTACTTAGAAATTTATCCGTGATTTAGCGTGGCGTGTCTTGAATTAAGAAACGCACTTACCCGTAAGGGGTGACAGCAACATTGACGGTCTGATCCTTAAGGGCCTTGAGAAGATAAGCCGAGTTCCACTCTTGACAAGCTTTCCAAGAGAGAGCACCGCCTCGAATCACAAATGGCGTGTTGCGGGCCACAAAACGCATAAACTCGAGAGGACTCGGTTCCTCGTTCAGTTCCTCCACCACATGGCTGTTGAGCTCATTGAATGTAGACAAAAGCTCAGCAATCGCTGCACTTGCAGTTTCCGATGCCATTATTATAAAACTTTCTTTCTGTTACACTAAGTGAGGTGCTTGGCCTACTCGTTGAAACAGTCTGGAGGCGCTTTGGCGATCTCCGTGCGGTTGTGGGGTGTGATCATCGGGGCGGCAACCAATGACAAAAACCGCCGACTAGGGCACAAGATGTGATACGCGCGCGATTGTATTTAATATTATATAGATAGCCTAATCGCGCTGAGGATTCCAATCCTCAGCGCGATTCGTTTCTGTTTGAATACACATACATTTCCCCCTAGTAATCTGAACACCGAATAACTTCCTTGTACAGCCATCTTGTAGCCCGTTGGCCTACCGAGCCCCGCCAGCATACCGCTAGCCCACGCGTACACCTCAAGGGCCCTTACACCTAGGCCTAATCCAGCGCTTCCAGAGCTTATATTTCTACCACCACCTTGCAAATTTATATCGTTTCTTCACTGATTCTTTCGATAAAGGTATTCTCTTCTTTGACTTCCATTTCCTAATATGGTATCACTTTAGAACCCGCTTGATTGTTGAGACAGAGAGAGAATTATGTGTGCCTGCAGCCAGGACCCTCCAGCTTAATGTTGGAAATCTGCGTACCGTCTGGTATATATATCTTGCAGTTGATTGGCTAAACTTTGACGGCCTTCCCGTTCTAGGCTTAACAAGTGTTTTGGTGGTAATCCAGCGGTTTTTAGTATTATACACCACGCGCCTGGGAACGCGAAACTCAGTCGCGACTTTCGTCGGTGATTTGACAGCCGCCAAAGCATATATGATGGCCGCACGAGATTCCTTTGAGAGCTCTTCTCCAGGCCTTCGAATTCCGCTTATTTTGGTGCCGAAAGCTCTCATATTGGTGGAGTTGTTGGTGGTTGAAGTTTAGAAGTTCTATGGTCGCGGGAAGTGTGCACAAACTTTTGACCCACGTTGTATATATAACACCACATCTGCCTCCCAAAATCAAAAAGCCGATCTCAATAAGAAACGAGGAGCTTCCGGGGACCCCAAGACTTATCCCTGGTAGTCGCTCCGAGCCGCAGTGAGGCTCGGAAGAGAATTCGAGAAAGGGTTGTTGTCGACTGTCATAATCATATATGATTTCTCCGCGGAGACATCTTCGGGGCGGACAAGGAAAAGGCGGAGTGAGGGCGCACGGCCCCTGTCAGGTCTCTCAATTGAGCTTATTGCCATCATGTTACGCAAAGTGCTAAAAGTGGCCTAGGTAAGCGCGTACAATCAGAACGAGAGGCTTTTCCCCAGGCAACAGGGTCCGTTGCACTCTTAAGAGTGGTGTTGCCATGAAGAGGCCACGTCTGGTCAGCCACGATTAACATGTTAAGAAGAAAGGTTCGGCGCCGCTTGTCCATCATCAGCAAATAGATAGACATGAAACAACGGCCTTGTTCTCCACAGAGCGGGGTGTGTACTTGAAGAGGAGCCAAGGGTTTTAATCCCGGTATTTCACGCCGAAGGAGCCTGACTGTCTCCACTAGTGAGGTTACAGAGGTGTGGCAGATGCCCATCATGTCGCATTTGAAATTTTAGCTGCATGAAAGGAGGATTCTTGTACTACTCTCAGTTTATTGTACATAATTTGCATGAGGCTTTGAGCGCAGAAGAGGAGCATTTTCCACTAATTTCGAGGAGATCGTCAAGAAGAGATGGCAGTTAATTGGTCAACGAAGTCCGTACCCCTGGAGGGCACAGGCACTGCCCCGGAATTCAGCCTTTTCACTGAAGCTCACCAGGAATAAAAGCAACAGAGCCGAGGCGAATCCGGTGTTAAGCAAAGTCATCTTTCCTCCCCACTTCACAATGAATCCAGATTCAGAAGCAGTCTCGTTTGAACTGCAACCATCCGCAAACGCCTCTGAGACAGCGTTGGTCACAAGAACCAGCGCAGACCGTGGACGGCCATCAGCTTCTAGTCTTCGTGAGAATTTACTGATTCCCGAACGGTCGTAATATTAATATCGTTGGTTTAGTAAACGATCGGCATCCGAGCGACGTGGTGGGAGATACCGAATCAGCAAGCGGAAGCAGAAGCAGCATCAGTCGTGATTCACGCTGCTCATCGTTTCCAGCACCCGAAAACCAAGCGGCTAGTACAACCGATGAGCCCTTATTGAAGAAAACCGGGAAGTTCCTGACAGGGAAGGACAGTTGGCTATGGGAAATCACCTCCCTGATTTTCAGCGCGGCGTGTGTGGTTGCGATGGTGGGTGTCCTGATCGGCGTCCAAGGAACGTCTCTCTCCGCGTGGCATCTACTAATAGCACCGAACACGGTGATTTCAGCTCTTGCAACAGCCTCAAAGACAAGTTTACTCCTTCCTGTAACTGAATCTATCAGCCAGTTAAAGTGGGTGCATTTCAACAGGGCCCATCGATTGCGCGACATGGACTTGTATAATAGTGCAAGTCGTGGACCCTTGGGCGCTTTGATTTTTCTTTTCAGGCTACCATTGAGCCTGGGAGCTCTGGGAGCGATTATAACAATTGTCGCTCTAGGATTTGATCCGTTTGCACAGCAACTGGTCTCCTTTCCAAGTCGCCAGGCCGCCATGGACAATGAGACAGCGTCGTTCAAGGTTAGCCAGGCTTATGAATCCGGGGCGTATTGGAACTATCAAAACACTGTAGTCGGTGAGTGAAGACGATATTTTTTTGGCGGTGTCCTATGCATACATGCAAGCTGACAATGCTAAAAGATTACACCGACTTCGCCATGCAGGGCGCCATTCTCAACGGGCTCTTCGGCTCTCCTTCACCACGCGCATTCACCTGCCCAACGTCGAATTGCGCCTGGCCGCAGAACCCCAGCTACCTATCGCTGGGTGCCGTGGGCGAATGCAAAAATGTAACCCAGTCAACCGTGAACACCTGCCAAAGTTTCCAGAGCACGTTGTCCACAGACTGCACCATCACAACACCCGGAGGATTCCAGCTCGGGTCCAAAAGGGAGCACGAAAGCGCGAGGTTCAAGTTTACGCAGCTGAACACGACCTTGGCTTCTAATGATTCAAATGTGGACCTTATCAACTTTGCCGTATGGCGCGCATTGGGGACTGGAAATCTGTCAGAATTCGAAGTCCTCGAATGTCGTTTAAGCCTTGCCGGGTTCCTCTACAGCAACGTATCGGTCACGCAAAATACCCTGAATATCCAGGACGAGACTCACCTGTCGCTGGAACCTGTCAATGCTGCCAATTCTGGGTTGAACCTGTTCAGGCCAGCCGGCGTTGACTTCCCAGAGCAGGCCATGTTCGCAGTGCACGGGGCAGATCTTACCAAGATACACAAGCTTCTACAGCAGACTTTCATTGCTGAAGCCATGTTCCCCTTCGGCGATACAACCGATCTAACCGGAGTCACTACCGACGTTCTGATCGCCGGCAACCTATCTCGCATCGTCGAGGATATCGCCTCGGGAATAACCGAGCGGATTCGCACCGGGCCAAACAGTACAGATTCCAATGGGGTGGCATACCAGTCAGAAACCTATATCAACGTCAACTGGCCGTGGATAACACTACCAGTGCTAGTGGTTATTGGCGCGGCGGCTTTGCTCGCATGCAGCATTATCTCCAACTCTCAACATAGGGGGGCTCTGTGGAAGTCTTCCAACCTGGCTGTCTTGTTTCACATTGTCAACGGAGTAGGGGACTATGGCCACCTACCTTCGTCAAACGATGCGCCTCTCGCTAGTGTCGAGGCTTTGGCGGAGAAAATGCGTGTCTCGAGGGGGGATAACATGGAATTCACCCCTAGCGCTTAGATATTGCATTGCAAATGATTTACAGGTCAACATTAGGGTCAAGGTTAGGATCAGTAAAAGAAAAAGGCTATACCCTAACCAAGAAGGGATGAAAAAAGATAGTACATTCGGTTTAGGATGGGACCTGTTTAAGAGACAGCTGCGATTAGAATCAATATATTTATTTTAAATTTCTATATAGATTTGCAATCAATTCTCAGATTTAATGAGATTTAAATTTAGCCAGATTTTTAAATATATTTTTTATATTAATTGTCTAACCGAGAAGGGGGAATAGGATATATCTGGATCCTATTTAAGATGGGTCCTGCTTTGCAGATAACCGGATTTAGAGTTAACTGTATATCCTATTTAACAATCGATATATATTTTTGTAAACCATTGTAGTCTAATCTGTTTAAAAATTGATTAATATTTTGAATTAATATTAATACATTATAAATTTATTTTAAAGTATATTTAACTGTTTTTTAATTATATTATAGTGTGATTGCAAGTAGCGGTATGCTATGAGAGGTAGAGAGTTGCCGACCTTTCGTAGGTCTGGGGGATAGCTATGGCCTTTATATACATTAGGGGTAGCTACGCTAAGTCCCTTCCAAGTGGAGCTATAAGGTTCCCCCACCAGTTGTAGTGTCACAGATCCGATGATGACTCTGCATCATGACTGTATCGTATACCCTGCCCGTTGTGCATATACAGCTCGGAGGCCGAACGGCGACGACGGATCACATATCCGTTGACTTTTCAATAGCGTATAGTAGCTCCTTGTCAGTCTTATCCTGTTAGGAGAATACGGGGCTTCTTCTGGATATAAAGTTAGCCTAGTGTTAATGAAAGAAGAAGGCAAGAATCAGTCTTCTGTCTGCCTGATATCTACTGCTTAGCTTTCGGCCTACGTACCCTTACCTAGTTGGCAGGTCTTCTACCCTGAATAGTAGATATTTCTTTGACATGTAGCTCTCCTCTCTGGTAACCCCGTCGTATTCAAGATCACATATAGATAAGTTTAAACTTATATATATATTTAGATATTCCAGTATAAGATTCTGTATATAATATATATAGTATAAGAAAATATATAAATAATATCTTTTTATTTTAAAGAAATATATTTACTACTATATAAAATCTTTTATTAATAAGTCTAATCTAATCTATATATAACTTAGATTTCAATCAGATTTAAACTTATCTTTCTTAAGATAAAATATTAAAGTATATTAAATTTAAATCTACTTTAAATTAATAAATTATATATTTAGTTCAGTTATATATTCAGTTTAAATAATCTCTAAATAAATATAAAACTCTACCGATCCTCAAATATTGTCTAGTTTAAATAGAGTTTAAAGTAGCCTAAACTTTACATAACTAAGGCTCCGAGGGGGTCAGACCCATCCTGACCCCCAGCCACTAATTTCTGCCCCCCCCCCCCCCCCCGGGAGCTGTAAGCCCAACACGGAGCCCTCACATGCTGCCCTCACAAAAGCGGCGGCATCCGAATCGGGTAACAGGACCCAACTCGCAGCAAAACAGTTCACTTAT
The DNA here is from genome assembly GCF_009193585.1 of Aspergillus caelatus. NCBI lineage: Eukaryota > Fungi > Ascomycota > Eurotiomycetes > Eurotiales > Aspergillaceae > Aspergillus > Aspergillus caelatus. The sequence goes on along the minus strand of NW_022475340.1, from coordinate 18,262 downwards.
ACACTAGCGTGTGATTTGTTCTTTATAAGGCAGCTGCATAGTTCCTAAATCTTATCGATTTTAAAGCCCCCCAATCTACAAGGCACCATTCAACCCTTCCCTAACAGCATCTCAAAGGACATGGATACAGCTGTATTCACTCTCTTCCCGAACCTTCCCCCAGAGCTCCGCAACCAAATATGGCGAGATGCTCTACCTGACAAAGTTAGGCAGGCTCTATACTTCTATAAACGGGGTTGTTGGCAGAGTCGACCCCTAACAGAAGAAGATGACGAATATAACCATGATAACGACCAGCTTAACATATGTCACGAATTCCGTCACGACCTATTAGACCCTATTGAAGTTGAGATGCCACTCCTCTTTGTCAACTCTGAAGCCCGTGGCATTGCTTTAGCCTGGGTGCAAGGGCAAAATCTTCAGATAGGCTTCTGCGAAGACGGACAAACCCCCATTGTCATACGCCCATTTGACCCAGCCCATGATACACTATATATTTCGCTCGATGCTTGGGACAACTTCTCCAACGAGCCTTGGGAGGCAGTAGCCGATAGCGTGTATTATAATTGTGTCCCTCCAGCGTTTACACGCATCGCCGTGCCCGAGCCATTTTTCCAGTATGATATCAGCCTATCGGATCTTTTTCACTTCTACTATAACCTCAAAAAGGTTTTCATCATTCCCAATGCACAGGCAAATATACATTCTGAGAAGGAAGGTCTAAAGATGCAGCGGAGGTGGGAGCTTCAGAGCACTCAGGGACCGATGCTATTCTGGAATAACGACCGTGAGTGTTTTGAGTGGAAGGATTGTGCAGACATCAGCGACAACACCATGAGTACGGTGATAAAGAAGGCCTGCGATGGGCTAGATAAAGAGCTCATGTTTTTCGAGATGAAAAGCTTTCAGGTCCAGGCTGCCTTTGCCATTAGAAAGTGAACGGAGGCCGTCTTGCTTGACATTACATTATGTGCAGACTAGAACCGAAACATAACTTGCCTTGCGGCTAAACGACTCCTGGCCCAATTGAGAATGTTGAATGACAAGGTGTGCAGAAGAAGACCTTCCCAACTTTTATTTTCGAGACAAAACTCAAATATTTTCACACAGAAAGATTAGCACCCGCAGCCCATTCATCTCCTTCATCCTATTACATACGATCTTCAATTCCATGAATATTCTCCAGATGAGACATTACCAGTCCACGCATCCCTTCCTTATAGACGCCATAAGCCCTCCAGAGCTTCCTCATCGTGTCAACACTGACCCGCTGCCCCTGTCTGTGAGTCCCAGTATAAGCCGTGAAATAGGCCCCAGTACCGTCTGCAGATACGGCATAGCGGACATCGTCGAATTCAGTCCCGTCGGGAATATAGGCAGCGAGGCGCATATCGTAGACAATGAGGAAGTATCCCATGCCAACATCGAACCCGAAATGAACATCGATGTTGTCCTGTTCTTTCATCCAGGTGACCATGCTTTTGATATTAGCGGTGTCTGTGCGGATTTGGTATCATGCTTACTTGAAATTTGGGATGTTCGTTGAAAGCGAGGGATCGGCAGATTGAAATTGTGGGATGGGACTCGGTCGTTCAGGCCTTCCAGAGTGATTAAGATCTGATCAGACTGAGTGTTAGTAGTACTCAATCTGATGACGGGAATGAGGGTTTATGCACTTAACGGCAATGCGATAGACGACAATCTGTACCTAATTCTTCTGATATTCAAAGGTATCGCTGTCGTTGCAGTGATCAAGAGATCTACTACAATAAACAAGGACGAATTTGGAGATGTGTCCTAGAAGCCAAAAGTTGAGCACTGTGATAATTTTTCAAATATGACTAAAGGAAGTGAATTAAATGCTGTATTCACTGCATGTCTGGCACTATCAAGAGGTCTACCTTAGGCATCAACTATATGGCATAGTCATATTTCCGCCAGTAGTGCTACGAGCAAGCACATATACATCTACAATCCGTACTGCACAGTAAATTGAGTTCATTCTTCTGCCCTTTCACATTATCACATATGATCCTCGATTTCAAAGCAGGTCTCTCCGTTTATCCATACCTGTGATCCTCAGGGCACGCATACCAGTCTAATAGACCTCAAATTTCTTCCAAGCGTTATCCAACTCAACAAGGCTGACATATTCTTCTACGTCATCTCCCCTTCCACCAGTATGAATCACAGGAGATGCCTCATCACATAGTTCGCATATCTTCTTACAGACCACATAATTTACACTCATATCTACTGCCACCTAGAGAGCGATTCTCAACAATGATATAGAATCTCAAGATTGTGGGGTCTTTGAGACTAAGCCACTTTTCATAACCATAATAGATATCCTGATTTCCCCGACGCTGATGGAAATGCGCCATACTTCTTGATACTAGTGATATAGATCCTGACTTGAGGGTTAGTATTATTACCTGAAGTGCAATGTTTGGTAATAGCGTAACTTTTGTGGTTAAGCTTTGTTTTTTAGTGGATTGCAAGAGTTATAGGTTCTGTTTAAAAGAAAAGAGTTCAGTAGAGGAAACTGATCCAGAGGATTATACTGGGATTATATAGTGCTAGGAGAGAATCTGCTGCGCAACTATCTGTCCGATATGTTGGCATTAGTACGGCGATTACCTAGGAATAGGCATAATAGTACGTCCAAAGACAAGCATCGAATCATTACCTATATGTTAGACGTCGGAAGCTACTGATATGTCTGCTGCGAATGCCCTTTATTGAGGTCGAATGCGCGATGGAACTTTGCAAAATCATTATAGGTGTGTTACGCGTGATACCATCACTCTCGCTTTGTTCCTCAAGTTCTGATAGTAGCCTTGGTATAAGCCTTTTTCTTTCGGAGCCCCACGCTTTTTTAATACAACGCCAGGCAACCGGATATTATCACAGGAGACTAACCCAATCTCTCAGGAATACAGGAGGTCTTCAGTTTAACAACCAACATCTATCACCTATCTGAAACAATACGCATGGTGTCATTTAGGGAGTATGGATAGACCTAGTGTCTAATTGATCCCCTGCATTTCCAGTGAATACCATACCTCGATAGTGTGGAAATCATATACCTTGTTCTCACATTGAGACCGGTTCAAGAAAGCCCCATGTTGAGACTGTCTGTCTCGTGGAATATCCCGGCAATTCTATATGGTAAGCTTGTGCTTAAAAACCACCTTGAAGAAACTGGAAACTTACTGAGTGAACTTTCTTGTTATAATCTTTTGCACAGGATACTTAATGTCTAGTACTGAACAAAATGTCCAATCATAGCTCACTGCATCTGTGTAGTCGAATATTAGAATCAACTCCGATGAGATATTCTCAACCCAACAGTCAACCTTGCGGTGAAGAGTAGGTGAAGTCCAAAGAGGGAGATAGAGGTTGAGTCGTCGGTCTGACGTCCTGGAAATTTCGGTTGTTGAGGACGGTAAATGCTACCGTTTTGGTGAGAGGAACTAGTCCTATCTGAGAGGACATAGTCATCATTAAGAAGTGATATATCTTCGTCATATCAAAAGTGTTCCGAATGGTATGATTGGTGCTGAGAGGCTCCACATGGGCCTCGATGCGATGCCCTCCACGAGAGCAATCGTATAAGGTTGCCCAAACTGTGGAGAGCGGGAAGTGGCGCCTATGAAGTTGTGGGGGTGGATAAAGTCAATCCGGAACATGGCCGGTGGACTGATGAGCTAAAAAGTCGAAATTGCCCTTAGTCCAAAAGCCCTAGCCTTGTATATCTGGGGTAGGAGGTGAAACATAAACACGCCGTAAGAAGGTTGATGTCCCGAATGACCATTTTATTCCTTATTCCTTCAACCCTCAGCCCTTCCAATAAGCCATCATGGACCTATCCGACGTTGAGGGCAACATGAAGGACGTCTCCTCTCATGAGATTGAGAACGTGAATGCCTCTGAGACAGTCTCGTTCACCCCCGAAGAGGAGAAGGCGTTGGTGAGGAAGATTGACCTCACCCTCCTTCCTACCATCTGGATCATGTACCTCCTGTCCTACCTTGACAGAACCAAGTAAGTGGGAGCGTGTTAAGCTAGAGGCTAGATACTCTGTTAGGGGCTAACGGGCGCCTGTGTACAGTATTGGCAATGCAAAGATCTCTGGTATGGAGGTAGATCTCAACTTGACATCCAACCAATACTCGATTGCCCTGGTAGTCTTCTTCATCGGATACGTGATCTTCGAGGTGCCTAGCAAGTATGCCAATCCTATCATCAGCACTCAGTACGCAACCTCATATCGTCATCACTAACTGCCCTTTCTCTACAGCCTTGTCCTGGGCCGATCCCGACCATCTATTTTCCTTCCGTCGATCATGATTCTCTGGGGCGCATTGACTTGTGTGATGGCTGTTGTCAAAAGTTTCACCCACCTGGTAGTCCTTAGAGTTATTCTTGGGTGTGTCGAGGCCGGCTTTGCTCCCGGTGTGCTGCTTATCCTGTCATCATGGTACAAACAAACCGAACAGTCGAAGAGATTCGGTGTGTTCATCTCAGCAGCCGTTCTCTCTGGTGCCTTTGGTGGTCTGATCGCTGCCGGCATTGTTGATGGCCTTGAGGGCGTCCATGGTATTCGTGGTTGGCGATGGCTATTTATTATTGAAGGCGCCGCCACTGTCGGTTTCGCTATCATATCCCTCTTCATCCTTCCTGACTTCCCCGCGACGTCGCGACATTACTCCGAGCGCGAGAAGCAAGTCGCCGTGGCACGCCTAGCCACTGAAAATGTCACCGCTACCACCGAGGATACCGAACATCTGAGCCCCTTGGAAGCTTGTAAAGTGGCATGCCAAAACTGGCGCACCTGGGCCTTCATAATTGGATACATGGTTCGTCGCTTTCCATCACCCAAACCTTCATGGCTCTCATTTTCGACCCTCCAGTTACTAACCACACCATTCCCCACAGGTCATCGTCGGTTCAAGCACCCTAACCTACTTCTACCCAACCCTCGTCGAAGGACTTTTTGGAAACGCCTCCACCAAGAAAGTCAACCTACTAACTGTCCCAATCTACGGCGTAGCATTCATCGCCACCGGCATCACCTCCTACTACAGCGACAAAGTCCCCACCTGGCGCGGGCTAATCATTGCCAGCTGGCTAACGATCTCCCTAATATGTTCAGTGATCGTCTGCGCTCTATACAACTTCACAGCCCGATATATCCTCCTTGTTATCATGGCAGCCGGCCTCTGGGCCACAAATGGAGGTACACTAGCCTACGCCTCCTCTGCCTTTGCAGGGATGCACCCGCAAGCCCGAGGTGTTGCGTTAGCTATGGTGAATGCACTGGGTAATCTGGCACAGATCTATGGATCGGTATGTAATTTGATATCCTCACTGAACTCGTTGTGTACCTGTTTTGGGGCGCAAGGCTGACCTGGATTTTGTGATAGTATTTGTTCCCCGAGGATGATAGTCCGAAGTATATTATGGGGTTTTCGGTTATTTCGGCCATGTTGGCGGTGGGTGTGGTTGTGTTTTTGTTCTTGCATATTTGGTTTCGGCGTCGTTTGAGGGAGGGGATCATTCAGTGAGGGATGATGTTCTGCTGTATTGGATGTTGGATCTTGAATGTTGAATGGAAGTATGGGATTATGAATATATATGAATCATTTATGTAACGCCAGTGAGGGATTGCTAGAATTGAGACAAACATTGAATGCAAAGGCAGATGCGGAAGACGATGGGTAGGATCACATATAGGTGTAGGAGAGACTCTCCTGCGCCTGCATAGCTAGACGTCCAATAGTTAGGTCCTTTCAGGTTAATAGAATCTTGATTGATTGGAATAGATACAATGTTGCGCATAAAGCAGTGTGGCTAGGACAGTATACGCGCCAAACCCTACATGTAAGATTGAAAGAGATGAGGGGCTTCTTGGGCGAGATACTCGATGAGTATTTATCTTCTCCCAAATCGTCGATATATCACCCATCCTACTCATTGCCAGTAGTCGGATTGTTTGGCTCGCAAGAAGCCACTCCACTGTTTGCAGACAAGCTCCCATTTCTGCTGTTTGCTAAATCATGAAAGGGAAGCCGGGGCTCATCGGCCAACCTAATTGTAGCGTAAAATGCACGCGTGCAGATGACATGGGGTCGGTGGTACTCCACGTACTGGCCAGGAATGGCATTTCTTTCTGGTCGAAAGGTCTTTAAGGCCTTTCAAAAGTGGTTGGGCGGTACATCTGCGCCTGGTCTATGCCCGGTGTATGCAACTGAATAACAACAGCTCAAGTGTTGCAATTGCCTCATCTCATCAGGCTATTGAAAGCATCTTTTGAGTACTGAAGCTCAAGTTCCTTTCGGAGGGAGACCAAGGGCCAACAGACCCTTTGTTGACATGTGTCCAGAAGATCCAAAAGCGCGAGTCGTTCATGTGGAGTGTGTACACACATCCCCGCTATTAAACATTAGCATTATGCGAGAAGGGTGAACAATAGGGTCAACGTCACGTACCCCTAAATAAACAGTGTAGCGAGGTCATGTTCGCTCCATCATCGTTTTCATCAACAGATCTCGCAATTCCGCAGATTGTGCTCACAGAAACGGCCACCATATGCTGTGCTGCTTGGCAGTCATCAAGGTCGCCAGAGGAGGGACGGTGCAAGATAACAAGGATCAGTGCAAGACTGTGGATTTGTAGAGCCGCGGCATAAGATGGTGGGTGCACCCAAATCGGTGGAAAGATCTCGATATTGGATACGGAAGGCAGAGGACTATATTCCGGCGGCAATATTTCACGCCATTCCTGGAGTAGGAAGAGCAGCTTATCTGCCCAGTCTAGACGGTGTGCTAAGTTCGAAGCTTTCTCTTCTTCTATCGATGCATAGTTGATACACTGGGAAAGGAGGTAGATGGCGCGCGTTGCGAGCTCTGGCACTGTGAGCGTGGACAGTGGCTTTTTAGGACTCCAGAGACTAAAGACTCGACGTCGTTCTCGCATGGCGATCCAGATATCCTGTTGAAGCCAAGCCCACCAGACGGCTGACGGCAGTCCTCCGGCTTCTCCATTGTTTTCCTGGAGCTTTTGGATCCAAAACACACCTTTTATGTGTCTTTTCCAATTTTGATTCGAGCCGTTGATCATTTCGTAGGTGCTGATGAGAATGGCCGTCGCAATCATATCCAAGCTCCGCGCATAAAACGGGTAATGCATTGCTTTGTTCAGATACTCAAGGGCCTCCGAGTAGTATTCAACCGCAAGATTGCGGTCAATTATATCTTCTCGGCAGCACGGAATGCCATTCTTTTCAATTGATGTACGAACAAAATTCCCTTCATCACGTTCTCCCAGCGTGAGATGGCGCGCAGAAAGGGCCAGCAATGCTCTCATCAAGCCCACATTCCTAAGCGCTATGTGCGGAACCGTTGTTGCAAAATGTATTTCTGGGTCATAAAAGTCCAGCAATTTGCTTGTCACGCGCACAAAATACCCGAAAAGATAATGCTCCAAGTCCGAAAGAGGAATTGGGTACTTTGAGGTCCATAACGAAGGCGTGTTAGTCGGAACGGACGCAGTGCCGGGTGGTTGTGAGACGATTCGCTGTTCAATTTGTTTATCTCTTTTGAAGGTAGCAGCATGAAAGCTCTCCTGTTCTTTTGGTGTGCTAGGACGCATGTTGGAACTGTTCCGCAGGTCGTCTCCAGTCTCGATCCGGTTGCGAGAGAGCTGCGGCGGCGACAGTGGAAACTCGGCATTAGCATTGGTGGCATCCTTTGTCAAAAGCTCGAGCCATCTCGACGGCACGACCCGTGCTGTCACAGAGCCTTCTGTGCCTGCTGAGGGTATGTAGCCATTGGACGGTTTGGGAGTGGGTATTGCCGCATTCTCGCCCGTGCTCTCCTCTACGTGAGGTCTCTCTTGCCGAGCAGGCTGCCGACGTTGGTGGCAAGAATCCACCATGACCCGCAGGAAGCTGGTACTAGGGTTGCTCCCGCCGTCTCGATCTCCACTCACTTTGTCTGGCGGAGACTGGGGCACACCTACCCGGGCAGCAACTTCATGGCGATGCGGCGAATGCTGAGGCGCGTAGACACAAGGGCGCTGGCCCTTTGCACAGGGGCCGCATTGAGGATGAGCCTGGTCGAGTCAGATATATATCCTTGCCGAGTCAATTCGTTTATTCATCGAAGGGCACATACTTCATCGCACTTGACATGGCGGCGTTTGCAGATGAGGCTAGGGCTACATGAGAAACCCGAACCGGTCCAAAATCCGGGGAAGGGAAAACCACTAACCAACCAGTCGTAGCACGAATCCCGCGTCCTCGGGGCTTGCGTTTTTGCCGATTTCCTCTATCCAACCTGGCCATTACGCGAAGATAAGAAAGAAGGATCGAGGCGAGGTCGTGGGAGTGAACGTGTGGGGGGAAGCAAGATGGAAAGCACGAAGTGGTGGTGGCAGAAATTCAAGTGTCATCGAGCCGAAACGTGAGAAAGGACGTGAGACTCTGTCCGTGTAGCTTAGCGATGTAAATGCCATATACACGTAGATATCTACGCAAAGCGTCTGAGAGTCGTCAATCATGCTCGTTGCAATGTGGCCGGGCGTGGTCTCGATGCGAGGTACCATCTGACCCGCACGCTGGATCGCTTCAAGGACCAAGGACATCTTGGCAACCTTTTCTCTGATACAAAAGATGAAGTCCTCACAATTAGTCTCTTCGCCATAGCAGCAGCTGGATATACAGTAGCAGGATACGCAAGTGTTGAGCTGATGAGTGCGGAGTACCCCCCATATTATGTCGAGATGATAAAACACCATTATACAACTGGCGTCACTTCTGGTGCTGTTCTTACGGTCCTGCTCCTGCGTTAGGATGAGTTACGAGAATATCAAGAACTAAGATCTGCAATCTGGCACCACTTAGCATCGACCTCTGGCTAATCCTGCTTTCCTTCGTCTTCGGCATACTTGTCGTGATGGAATCTTGATAGACCGAAGAGCCTGCCGTCCCGTTCGACTGCAGTTGCACCGTGTGTCAACAAGTATTGCAAGCGTTGGCTCGACAATGGTTCGTTGGTATATATTCTTTTCTCTACGCCCAAGACATTCAAAAGCTTCAGAATGTAATTAAGCAAAGAGAGATATCATTCAATTATTGAGGAGAAAGCGCATTATAGACATTATGCCTCCGGTTTCCGAGGTTCAATATTGCCGTATTTCTTCATCCATTGCCAGTTTGCTGTACTTTCGATCAGTGACTTTTTCCGGCCTACTCGGATTAGTTGGTTCGACCATATTGGCCGTAGTAGTGAATTCCTTCCCTTTATGTGGGCCTATATCATCTGTACTTCACAGGGTGAAGCCTTAGAGGGTAGTGTTGGCAGTTGCCATTTGAGAAAGCAGGAAAGGTCGTTAGGGCATACCAATTCTTCATATCAGGTACACTGTTGACGCTGCCTAGTTAGGCCTAGCGCTGTTGTTCATCCTAAGCAGTTTCTCCCCACAGTCATGTTGAATGATAGATTCATCATTCACGCAACATATTCAATCTAATCAAGAAATTCAACCAACTTCCCCTTCTAACGTACACTAATGTTACTATACCTAACACTACCATTCGTACCTACATCACTACCTACATCAAGTCCATATGGATCCTGGTAGAGGTGCAGGCAATAAACGGAGTCCAGCCACCCATCTTGCCAAAGCCCAGATTATGCAAGCTGCGCAGCTACCTAAAAGGCTAAACCGAATGCCTTTGCGCTTTGAGCCGACTGCAGTGCGAGTTTAACTGATTTAGTGGCTCCAAGGTTTGAAGTGGGTCAGGCCGAAGCGGGGGAAATTCAATGAATGCCGGGGAATATTAAGTAGGCCAGTGCCCTCGAGACGACACCACAGATCAGACAAACGAAGCCTCGATGGACATTGATAGCACCGCACGACGAAAATCAACAACTGAGGGTAGGCGTCGCCGCATCAGACCATCTCGGGCCCGCGGCTTGAGAACCAGGACAGGATGGTGAGTGGATGCCCCCTAAGCGAACATCAAACTCGCTTACACGCATGACAGCCTCACTTGCAGGGAGAGACGCGTGAAATGTGACGATGGTAAGCCCACGTGCATGCGATGCTCCAAGTCAGATCGAGTCTGTCGATATGCCCCGGTCGCTGCTGAGCGACATGCAACCGGAGCCGAAGTCGGTGCCGAGTATGTCTCTCCAAGGGTGCAACCAGATTCAAGGGGGAATAGGACTCAGGAGGCTCTGCGGAGCTCCCAGGAGCAGCTGCCAAATATTGGTACAGCGGCATATTATCATCAGGCTACCTGCTCGGCCCATACTGAGCACCCTAACGGCTCGATTGAGACGCCACAGAATGACCCTCTGAACGAGGCTAATGACCAGAGACTGTCCGGCCTTGAATCGGGCTTTTCGACTTCTCCACTTTCACTTAGCCAGATCTCCCTGCTCAACATCTCCCCTTTCGAGTGGTACGATCTGTTAGCACGGGATGCCATTAGCAACATTCAACGGCTGAACGATGCTTCAACGGGCGACCCACGATGGAAGTTTCCCGAAATTGCCCTCTCTCGTAGACAGTCGCCAGCCCCTGAACGTCCTGAGGCCCACCTCGAGCAATCCAACAGGTACTCTGAGCAGCAACAGCAGCACCAGCAGGAGGAAGAGGTCGCTCTGGAACACGGAGACGACGGAATCGAAGCCCCTTTACTAAATCAGCACCATGTACCCGATCCTTGGAACACAACGGGTAGGATAGAATTATCGGCAATCGACGTCAGGTTCTTTCGATACTACATCGAAGTTGTTGGGCCAATCCTAGATTTGTTTGATCCAGCTCGGCATTTCAGCAATGTCGTGCCCCATCTCGCACTACGAAACACAGGGCTCTTGAAGTCGATACTCGCAGTTGGAGCCAAGCACATGTCCCTCGGTCTCATGCATATGCCTGGTGAAGATGTGTCAGGCGATTATGCGGCTTCAAACGCGAGTGCTCCAACCCCCCTAGCAACAGTGACTGGCCCGTCGTCCGAAGTAGACGCCGCTCCAGCACACATGGCTACACAGTATTACTATGAGACGCTCCAATATCTCTCACAGACACTACTCTATCCCTCCTATGCGGATTCGCATGAGATATTGGCAACAGCCACCATGATCAGCACGTATGAGATGTTCGACGCTGACAGCGCCACGACCAGCGGTGACTGGGAGAAACACCTGCGAGGCTCCTTTTGGATACAGCGGTCTCAGGACAATGATGGCGAGTCTGTTGACGGGTTGAGACAGGCCGTGTGGTGGGCATGGCTCCGGCAGGACATCTGGGCGGCCTTCCGGGCAGGGCGACCAACCCTCACCTTCTGGCGTGCTCGTAAAGGGCTCGAGCAGCTTGATTCGGATGAGCTCGCAACAAGAATAGTCTACATTTGCGGCAAGTGCGTAGCATATGCCGCTTCGAATGAGACGTCAAATCTGGATCCGCGACACAGAATTGAGCAGGGCAACCGGCTGCTCTGCGCTCTCGACGATTGGTATCGTGTCCTCCCGGCCTCTTACCAGCCGGTCACTGTCGCCATGGATCCTGCCTCGAATACTACTGTGTTCCCTCCAGTATGGATCCACCCGCCTAGCCACGCAGGCGCTATGCAGATGTACAATTTTGCCAGAGCCACGGTGTTGCTGAACCAACCCACGATGGGAGGGCTAAACGCCTACTGCCTCCGTGACAAGCAGCTTATTGAATGTGTCAAGATGGTCTGCGGCATCGCCAATGCCTGCCAGGAACATGAATCCGCAATGGCCTTTGTTAACGTACAGGCTTTGTTTGGAGGTAGGTGTCTCTCCCTGCTATCCTTACTACCATTGCTGACGAAATTCTAGTTGGCCAGTTCATTCGGTCGCCTGAGATGCGGGGCGAGTTGCTCTGTATTTTGGAAAAGATGCTGAGGATTAGCAACTTTCCCGCTCGGGGGCTTGTTGCTGAGCTCAAAAGGGTGTGGCAGGAATGAGATGTAACAAGCAAGTGTGTGAACCTAGCCAGGATAATTCATTCCATGGGGGGCTATGTATAATGTCAAAGGGGGAAACTGCTATGAGCTGCTTGAGATGCTTCTGTTACTTGAATCTATCAACATGATTGCGTGGGAAGAAATCGCTTAGGAAGAACAACTGTGCTAGGCAGCCTAGGCTTAACTAGGCAGTGTCAACATATAACATGACTTATAAAAGCAGTGAAACGAGCCCATACCAATATGGGCGTTCTATGAGCTGGAAATAAATACAAATAAGTATCAATCTCGTGACTCTAAATCGCCTCATGCGGGTCATCCGTGAACATCTTTCGTCGTTATCATAAATCCAGTCCCTTACCACGCTCCCACAATACCAGCAATCGGAATATCGATACCAGTCGTGTATGAAGCACCATCAGAAAGCAAGTACACATAAGCTCCACCGAGCTCCTTGGGGTCAGCTAATCTGGGCATGCCGCCATAGTATTGCATCTTGAGGTCCCAGTCCGGCGCTTGATCCACAAAGTAGGTCATAGCAGTCTTTATGAAACCAGGCGAGATTGAGTTGACACGAATGCCATGCTTGGCCCACTCCATGGCCAGCGTATGTGTCATATTCCGGACGGCACCCTTGGTAGCTCCATAGGGAGCCGAGGGCGCCGCGCGGTTGGGGCGATAGGATGTCATGGAAGCAGTAAATACGATGGAACCCTTGATTCCCAGCTCAATGAACCGGCGGGCAACGGCGGTAGCGCAGAAGTAAGCTCCAAAGACGTTGAGGTTGAACAGTTGGTCTAGCTGGGCGCGGGTGAAGTCGAACGCGGGCTGGTGCTTTGTCATGCCGGCGTTTGCGATGAAGCCGTGGATTGCACCCCGTGCAGTGATAACCGCATCGATCGCGGAGGTGACGCTCTCTTCCGAGGTGACGTCGCAGTGGACGTAGGATAGGCGCTTCGGGTTGGCCTTCTGCAGGGCGGCGAACTCCTCGCCAGGTTCGAACACATCCAGGCTGAAGACGCCTGCAGCCTCGTTGGCTAAACAGACCTCTGCGAGGGCTAGGCCGATGCCCCTGTTGGCACCGGTGATAGCGATGACCTTGTCCTTCAAGGTGATTCTCCAGTCGTGGTCTGGACCTGGCTGGGTGTCAAGGAAGGTGGGTGCAGTATTGGAGGTCGGTTGGGCTGGTGTTACGGCGTTGCTGCCATTGCCGCTGCTAGTAGCGGCGTCGAGCATTTCTGGAGGCATTATTGAAGATCTGTTTGTGTGGTGTAAGAATTAGGGAGGCTTAAAGGGTTGAGTTGAAGATCTTGGGCTGCGAGGGTTCCTTTTTAAATCTACCATGGTCTTCTATCCCGCCGGACGACTCCGATGCCGCCTAATTGCATGCAGCAGTGTTTCGATAGACTGGAGACGCGCAGTTCCATTAACGAATGGGACAACCCAAAGATGCCTTGCACGCGTTATCGAGAACAATTACCCCAGGTCTCTTTTTCGCGCTGCGAGAATAATGCAACGGACGAACCAAGGGCGCGGGTGGGCTCTCGATGCGAGGTCCAAGGCCTCGATGCGAGGGATTCTCCCCCGACCACCATGTCCACAGTCTACTTTACGGCAATAGCAGTTTCGTGTAGACTTCTGACTGACTCTCTACAGACTTGATTTTCTGCCATTGGCAATTTGACACTACCATGTTTAGGTCATTCATGACTTCGCCTCGATCTCGAACAGCCAGGATCCAGTATTGGTGCAATGCATCGATTATTGTACACGCGATTGATGTGGGATCATGATGTCTTGAATATAAAAATTGGCAGTCCCCTCGACTTCTTCAGCTATTCAGTTGCAACTTGGTATCACCAAGCACTATCCTCCAACAGCTATTTCCAGTCTCACAGTTGGCCCTGACCCTTACACCATGGCACCTACGCTGGAGCTCCTCGAGAAGCCTACCGGAATTCCGCCGGTCAAGACAGTCTCGGCCACCCGCAACGGGACTTCTGCTGCTAGTGATCTCAAACTAGAGAGTCCAGAGAAGCATCAGCGGGTGATGGATGTCTTCAGAGCCGTCATCGCTGATATCTGCCAGCAATATGGCGAAGGCCACGCTGGGTAAGTCGACACCCTCTTTCAGGGATTCTAGTCTTCGCAGCGTGCGCTAACTAAGCCTCGTCACAGATCTCCCATGGGCATGGCTGCCATTGGCATTGCCCTGTGGAAGTATGTCATGAAATACTCTCCAATTAATTGCAACTACTTCAACCGGGACCGCTTTGTTCTTTCGAATGGTATGTCTTCTGAACCCGCTTTAATCGTCCGTAGCGATATGTGCCTTTACTAATATGATGATAGGCCATGCCTGCCTATGGCAGTACCTTTTCCTGCACCTTGTTGGTGTCAAAAGCATGACGCTCGAGCAGCTCAAGTCCTACCACTCAACAAAGCTTGACTCGGTCTGCCCTGGTCACCCCGAAATTGAGAATGAGGGCATAGAGGTCACAACTGGGCCCCTCGGCCAGGGCCTGGCCAATGCCGTTGGCCTTGCTATGGCCACTAAAAACCTTGCCGCTACATACAACAAGCCCGGCCATGATGTGGTGAATAATATGACATGGTGCATGGTCGGTGACGCTTGCCTTCAGGAAGGTGTTGGCCTCGAGGCACTCTCCCTCGCTGGTCACTGGAGGCTAAACAATCTCTGTGTTATATTCGACAACAACTCGGTTACGTGTGACGGAACCGCGGACGTTGCTAACACCGAAGATATTAACACCAAGATGCGGGCTACTGGTTACAACGTGGTAGATGTTTACAATGGAGACTCGGACGTTGCCGGTAAGTCTCAGAAGATCCTTTAGCTTAGTGATAACAGCTCTATTAACGCAAAGGTCAGCCGTCGTGAACGCCCTTGTTGCCGCTCGATCAAGCGACAAGCCCACCTTCATCAACATTCGCACCACGATTGGCTTCGGATCCGCCATAGCCGGCACCGCCGACGTCCACGGAGCTGCCCTCGGAGTTGATGAAGTGGCCAGGCTCAAGAGGTCGTTTGGTCTCAATCCTGAAGAGCACTTCCACATCCCCCAGGACGTCTACGATTTCTTTAGTGACATCCCTGGCCGGGGCGAGGCGCACGAGGCGGCCTGGCAAGCAGCTCTCGTCAAGTATCATGCGGAAAACCCCATACTGGCGGCTGAATTCGAGCTCCGTGTCGCAGGAAAGTTGTCTGGAGACTGGACCAAATGCATTCCTCGCAAGGAAGAGCAGCCTACTGCATCCACGGCTTCACGAAAATCAGCTGGCGTGGTGACCAACGCCCTTGGACAGAATATCAATTCATTCTTGGTTGGCACAGCGGATCTTACTCCCTCGTGCAATGTCTCATACAAAAACAAGGTCGACTTCCAATCTGTGAGTATACAATGTCTAGTCTTCTCTTTTTCAGCTACAAAGCAGGGGTATTAACGTAGAAAACTAGCCTGAACTCCAAACAGCATGCGGTCTGAACGGAAACTACAGCGGTCGATACATCCACTACGGTATCCGCGAACACGCCATGTGCGCCATCTCCAACGGACTCGCTGCCTTCAACAAAGGCACCTTCATCCCCATGACAGCCACATACTTTGTCTTCCATTTGTACGCCGCCGCCGCCGTGCGCATGGCTGCACTTCAAGGCCTTCAGCAGATCCACATCGCCACTCACGACAGCATCGGTGTTGGCGAGAACGGACCTACGCATCAACCCGTCGCCGTGGCTGCCCTCTACCGCGCCATGCCCAACGTTCTCTACATCCGCCCCTGCGACGCCGAAGAAGTGGCCGGCGCCTACATTGCCGCCATCCAGGCCACTGAAACACCTACCATCATCTCCCTCTCCCGGCAAGGTCTGACCCAGTACCCCCAACACTCCTCGCGCGAGGGCACACTCAAGGGTGCGTACGTCTTCGTCGAGGCCGAGGACGACGATTTCGATGTGACTTTGATCGGAGTCGGGTCTGAGATGGGATTCGCAATGCAGACTCGGGAATTGCTTCTCAAGGACCATGGGATTAAATCACGGGTTGTTTCCTTCCCTTGCATTAGGCTTTTCGAGCAGCAGTCGCGGGAGTACAAGCATTCGGTTTTGAAGCCGCGCGCTGGAAAGCCCTCTGTCGTGATCGAGGCGTACCCGTCTTACGGATGGGAGCGCTATGCTGATGCTTCGGTATCGATGAACAGCTTTGGAAAGAGTCTTCCTTCCAAGGAGATATACGAGCACTATGGATTTGCGCCGGAGAGCATCACACCTAAGGTCAAGGACCTGGTGGAAGAAGTCAGGCGCGACGGTATTGGGATCCTGAGGGGCGACTTTAGGGATTTCAACGGTGGCCTGCGGATTGGTTTTGAGCACTAGAAGAGGGTACAGGACATACGAATGATGCGCATTTCTTATGAATGTATATAATGACACACCTAGAATGGATTTACAAGTTTTTACAAACTCTAGCGCCTTGCACTGGCCGGTGCAGTGGTCTTCCTATGGTATGTAACAGTCGCAAGCTCCGCGACGCTGCAGTGACTGTGGAAAATTCAAGCATACTAAATGAAATTTCTTTAGTAAAATATCTATATATTTCTTGGAAAGTTCAGCCAACTGAATTTCAACTTTTTATAGCTCCAAGAGCTTCAGACTCCTCGTGGATCTGTGAAAACTGCCAGTTCGGTGGTTGGATATGTGAACGTGTTTCACCACCTATAAGTAGTCACTCCATCCAGTTGATACCACTGCTATAAGATGCGGAAATTGGAAGCTATCTATATCTCAGGCGGTCACTCGCCTTGTTACTGACTTCGGACCAACATTCTCGGCCTAAACCCTAATGAATGTCATAATGCATGTACATTTCCTAACTCGGCTCTTCACAACGAACCATTTCTCTCTTGCTGTCAGTGCAACACCAAATGACAAAAAAATATAAGCTTTTGAAATACAAATACTACAGATGATAAGAATGGAAGAGAAAGAACTCAAACCGAAACATGGTACCACAAAGTATTAATTAAATCCATCGCAAGGAACAAGTCCATGCAACGCATTACCACATCGTCACTACGACTCGGCATAACCTATCTAAATTATGAATGAAACCACCAGCACACACAAGCAACTACGCATCCGAATATACTTCGACTTCGCCGATTACTTTTCACCGAACCAGAAAACATCCACCATAGCTGACCGATGGAAGAGAGAAGTGGTGATCACCCTATTTCCGAAAGCGGCGCTCCGATGCAACCATAAATCTCTCTTGTCCTACCCAATATGTCCAAGATCCCCCGAGAGCCGTCTATGAAATGCAACCCCGGAACCGAAACACAAGGGAATTCTTAAACCGTTGAAAAGAGATTCCAGATCATGGCAGTTCCACTGGGCGGACATTTGTGACGCAAGGGGGGAAGAAGCGGACGGAAGTTACCACGTTACTCAAAAGCTCATAAAAAGGCCCAAAGTCCCCCAGACACGATCCATACATTCCTGGGTAGTTCGGCCGTTAGACATATTACCCATCGCTTGTCCCTGCAGACTTTTTTGCTTGAACCAGCCGCCAGCCATGTCGGAGACTAATCAGCGTTTGATCGTCATCACTATCAACGGCTACCGCAAGCCCGGGTTGACGGAGGAAGAGCTCCACCATCACCTTTGCGAAGTACATGCGCCGAAGGCCTCGCCTTTCTTGGAGAAATATGGTATTCTGGAATACAATGTGGTTAGTTTTGGGGACTTACCCTGTTGCTTTTTGTGAAAGATGCAATGCATTGCGTGCATGCTAACTAGGTGATATTGCAAGATCGATAACTTCAGTGCCGCCCGTCCTTATGCCGAATACCTACAGATGTCGAAGAAGCTCTCCGACCATGACTATATCGTTCAATTTGTAATGAAAGACGTCGAGGATTTCAAGAAGGTCTGGGAGGATCCGGAGTTCATTAAAAATGTCATGCCTGACCATGAGACCTTTGCGGATACGACTCGCTCTAGGTATGTTCTCTTTACTTTACCATTTTTCTTTTTCCTCTGCATCACCACGGGCTTAGCTTACATGGGATAGCGTCTGCATCGGATACATGAACAGCTTCTTAAACGGGGGGAGAGACCCACAGGGCCGGCTGAAGAACTGAATAAGATGGGAGTTGAGTCTATGGTTCTATGGCCTTATGAGTTTAATCTGTTCATCAAATACTTCGGGGGGGTTTTTTTTTTTTTTTTTT